>NW_026962645.1:105000-125000 GCF_032445375.1 Bacillus rossius redtenbacheri | reverse complement strand
GGGCTGCGTAGCCCCATGTTTCCACGCCATAAAGCATAGCTGGGCGGATGATGGCTTGGTATACGCGGGCCTTCGTCCGTGTGGGCAGCGACCTCCCCTTCAGGAGGGGGTACAGCGCGCCCACCATCTGTCGGCACCGCGCAACCTTGCCCTGGATGTGGTTGTACCAGAGTAGCTTAGAATCTATGGTGAGGCCCAGGTATTTGACCGTCTTTGCCACAGGAATGGCGGTATCAAATAGTGTAAGAGGTTCGGGGGGCTGCGGCCTGCGACGGGTGAAGAGGACTGAGGCTGACTTTTCGGCATTGGCCTTAATTCGCCAGCGCTCCAGCCACTCTTCCAGGATGCGCAGGTGCTCCTGCATGGTGTCGCGGAGGACCCCGACGTCCCCCCCTGTCGCGTATATGGCAGTGTCGTCAGCGAATAGCTGCGTCGTGGTGGTAGGTGACGTTGGTATGTCTGCCACATACAGTGCGTACAGGAAGGGACTGAGTCTCGCCCCCTGGGGCACTCCGCTCGTGATGGGCCTGGGCTCTGAGAGGGCCCCCTCCACCTTCACCCGAAAGGACCGTCCCGCTAAGAAACTGGCAACAAGGAGGACGCACCTCGGCGGGAACTGCCAGTCGAGCAACTTGGCGAGAAGGCCCTCGTGCCAGACCTTGTCGAAGGCCTTCTCAACGTCCAGGAACACTGCGAGCATGTGCTCTCTGGAGTTGAAGACCTGGGTGGCTGCTTCGGTGAGTCTGGCCAGCGGGTGAGCCGTGGAGTGTCCTTCCCGGAAACCGAACTGAAAGTCCGGGATCACTCCCAGCTCCGCCGCGTGGCCCTTCAGCCGAGTGAGGATCGTCTTCTCAGCCAGTTTGCTGAGCGCGCTCAGGAGGCTGATTGGCCTGCGGTTCTGTGGGAACACCGGGTCCTTCCCAGGCTTTGGCAGCGTAATGACGTGGGCCTGTTTCCAGGCCTGCGGGAAGTACCCGGTGCGCAGTATCGCCGTGAGCAGCGCCGCCAGGTAGGTCACCGCCTTGTCAGGGAGCTTCTTGAGCATCATGTTAGACACTCTGTCCGCCCCCGGCGACCTCCCTGGCGGCAGCCCCCTGAGCGCGTGCCTCACTTCGGCTGGAGTGACGTGCTCTTGCTCGTCGAGGGGCGGTGCTACCAGTCTGCTGAGCTGTCGGTGGACCCTCCCCTCTGTCTCGTCAGTGAAGTCGTCGTCCTGTGGGTCTTCGTTTGGCGTAAACTGTCGCTCTAATGTCTCAGCTATGGCCTCTGCCTTGTCCCCTGGAGAGTAGGCCATGCCGCGCACTCCGTGGATGGCGGTGATTGGCCGGCGTGCCGGGTCCCCCTTGAGTGACGCGGCTAGCCTCCACACCCCTCCTTTGCTGTTGTTCAGTGTGCGTAGTTTGTCCTCCCATTCAGTTATTCTGAGTCGTTGTGTCAGCCGTCTCAGTTTGGTCTTCAGTCGATTGTACGTATTTTTGCTTGCTGGCAGTCTGGTACGTTGGTAGTCGTGTCTCGCCGCGTTCTTATGGCCTATCAGTATCTCCACTTCCGGGTGCTCCTCTCTGAGTCGCACCCGGGGTGGTGCCGATGTTGTGGCGTCTCGTTCCGCCTGTTTTATTGTGGCCGTGAAGCATCCCACGGCCGCGTCAACGTCATCCTGAGTCGTTATGTCATCCGTGGGGTAGTCAATGTCATCCAGCAGCATCTCGTACATAGTCCAGTCCGTTTTATGTATTAGTCTGGGCAGTCTGTTTATTATTGCGTGCGTTTGCGTGGTCATTTCGCACAGTACCGGGTTGTGGTCGCTGTCCAGTTCACTGAGTGACGTCAAAGTGAAAGTGTGGCTCGTGATGTTAGTGATTATTATGTCCAGTACGTCACCGGGTCCCCCCTGGTATGGGTAGTGCGTGGGGGTCTCGGGGGCCAGTACTGCGTAGCCATTTGTGGCAGCGTAGTCGTCTAGTCGCCTGCCCGCGGTATTTATGCTCCGGGAGTGCCAGTGAGTGTGTTTTGCGTTTAAGTCACCCGCTAGCACAAAAGTGTGGTAGCGGGACGTCAGTTCTGTCAAATCTGCGTCTTGCAGTGGCTTGCCTGGCGATTGGTACACCGCCGCCAGCAGCATTTCGCCCCCGGTTGCGGGGACAACCACAGCCAGGCTCTCCATGCTGCGCAGCTGCGGTCGCGGCGCCTGGTAATGTCGTAGTCCGTGCTTCACCAGCACTGCCACACCGCGCCCCGAGTCGTCTCTGTACGTCGTGTACCCGGGGAGGTTGGCGCGTCTTGTCTGTGTCATCACTGTCTCTGTGATTAGTGCCACTGCAATACCGTATGTGTGTAGTACTTGTCCTAGTTCCCGGAGCTGTGTTCTGAGTCCGTTTGCGTTCCAGTAGAGTACGTTCAGCTGTCCACTGGTCCGCGTGTCTGTTTGTCCGTCAGTCTGTGTTGTGTCAGTCATCACTTGTTTGCGTAGTACTCTATCAGTGCGGTGAGCGCTAGTGATGTCCTGTTTATTTCACTATCAGCGGCCCTGATTTGTGTCATCAGGGGCTCAAAACAACGTATTAGTCTGGGGAGGTCCAGCTCAGCAAGGATCTGGAGCACCTCTGCCAGCAGTGACGTCTCCGTGTTGGCGGGCACGCCCGTGGTCGTCTGTGGCGCGCGCCGCTGCTCGCGCCTCGTGAGAGCTGGGGCCAGCGCGCCCTCCAGACAGCCTGGCGCCGGCCGGCCCTCCCCTCTCTCGGCGCACTCGCGCTCGGCGCAGGGGCTGTGGTGGGTGGACTGGGGGGAGGGGGTGAGCCCCTCCGCGCGGCCGCTAAGCCCCGCCTCCGCGCGGGCCACGTGACCCGGCGGGCAGGAGGGGAGGGCGCTCGCTGCTCCCTCCGCGGCCTGTGTTGTCATGACGACCGCCCGGCCTTGCGGTTGTGAAGCGGGGTGGTGGGGAGGGGGGCAGCGAGGCTCCGCCCGCGGCCCGGCCACGTGGTCGACCTGCAGGAGGGGAGGGGCCCTCTCGGCCTGCCGCGCGCCGAGCGTCTCCATGGCAACGGCCCGCTCCACAGGACCAGGGGAAAGGGGAGAGCTGGCCTCCTCGCGCGGCGCGGTGGTGGGGGTGGCGGCCATCGCTGTGCGCCGGAGTCCGCTTGGCAAGGGGAGCGAGGGGAACTGGCAGGCCGGGCCTCCAGTCTCACCCCCCCCCGGCCACCTCGACGGCCCTGCCTCTCCCGAGCACGTGGCCGTGTTTTGATGTTGCGTGTGCCCGCGCGCTATCGCTTCTGCGTAGCTGTGCGGATTCTCGCTCTCTTGTCTCGCCGGCTGTGTGTTGCCCATCCCTCTCGCATGCCCTTGTTGTGTTGTCGTTTGTGTTTGTCCTGTCTCTGTCGCCGGTTTTCGCTGTCGCTGTGCCTTCTGCACCAGCGCCTGGTACACCGGACATTGCTTATAGTTGGCCGGGTGGGGGCCCCCGCAGTTGGCACAGGTTGCTGGCTCCGTGCGCGGTTTCCTGCATTCTGCGGTTAGGTGTGACTTTGCGCATTTTACACACATCGGTGGCATGTTGCAGCCGTTCCGTGTGTGTTGCCACCGCTGACACCTGTGGCACTGCGGGAAGTCTGGCGTTAATGGCTGGTACACCTCAAAAGCGCACCGCAAGTGGCCCACCCTGCGCCTACTTAGGAGCTCTTCTACCGGGTACCCTGCTGGTAGTCTGACTTTGAATAATGGCAGCCTGTCTTTTTCTTGGCCCGGGTTTAGGTCCCCCCTCCCTTTAGTGAATTGGCGGCAGTCTTCTGCCGGAATGTCCTCACTCTCGAGCGCCTCCAGCAGCTCCTGTGACGTGACGCACGGTGGCACGTGGCGCATGACCACGTGCACTTTCTTGTTGCGTACGCCCGGGTGCCAGATTATTGGTATGTCCGTTTTCCGCAGTTCTGTGCTTAGTTTGGCGTGGTCCTCCTGCGTCATGACTCGCATGCGTAATTTGTTGCCTTGCGTCAGTGTCACAGTGTGTCCTGCCTTGCAGTGGTCTTTGAACAGTCGGTTGGCCTGTTGGTAGCAGTCTGCGTTTTGTACTTCGAATTCATACTTTGCGGCGCGTCTGGTCAGTTGGTCACGTGTCTGCGTTGGTTGTGCTGTGGTTGTAGATGCGTCTGTGGCATCGCCTGAAGGGCTGCGTGCCACTTGCGGTTTCCTTTTCTTGTTCCTCTGTCTGATGATTCGCTTGGGCTCTTTGAAGCCGTCGTGGTCAGTCACTTGGTCATGTGCCTGGTCATTTGTCTGACGTGGTGTAGATTGGCCCGCCGGTGTCAGCGTCTGTTGTGACGTGCTGCCGGAGCCGTCTGGCGGCGAGTCAGGGGTGTCCGGGGAGGAGAGTGGGCGCTTGCGGGGGCGCGAGCGGCCCGCGCTGGCGTCTCTCCGGCTGCTGGGGCCGGGGGGTGGAGTGACACACTGTGCCCTGTCCTGACTGCCGCTGGCCACGGGCAGCACGTCCTGTGTTGTCTCGTCCTCCCTGGCTGTGCTTGGGGTAGTCGTGGTCTGTTTACCCAAGTCTCTGAGGGCCTGCGCGTCTTCCTCGTCTATCTCGAGTGTCAGTGCATGCGTGTTGGAAATTACTTTTGTTACACGTCCCTCCGCGGAGCGCGACCAATCACGAGCCGCGGAGCGCTCCGATTGGTCGCGCAACAAGAAGCCAAGAAAACTTTTCACGAAAAAAATTCAGTTCCCGTCTCACTCGGACCCGGTGCTCTGCGGACCCGGGATGGAGGCAGTAGCAGCCTCAGTCACTATAAATGGCAGGCCCTGCACAGTCATTGCTGCCTATGCCCCACCAGGAAAATCATTAAAAACAGAAAACCTGCAGGCTCTGGCAACATTCACACCCTCCTTTCTGTTGCTAGGGGACCTAAACGCCAAGCACCCCTCCTGGAACTGCGCACGGGTCACTGCAAATGGACACACATTGTTTCGACACCAGGAACAGAGCACATACATGGTGTGCGCTCCCTATCACCCCACCCGCTACCCCACCTCCTCACTCCAGACACCAGATGTACTAGACATAACCATTTATATGAACACAAATTTTATTTATGAACTAGAAGTAATCTACGAGCTTCACTCAGATCATATGCCAGTTATTGCTACGCTTGAAAATACCGACTCGCTAGCAACGCAACCTAAAACAAGCCGCAACTACCATAAAGCAAACTGGAATAAATTAAATAGCTACATTGAAAAACACATTAATCCTGTTGCCATCATTTCCTCCCCAAATGACCTCCAATCCTATTCCGCCTCCCTCACACAGGTAGTTGCGGAAGCCATAAATGTATCTGTCCCACTTTCAAAACGAACAGCTGACCCGGCGACACTTCCACTCTACATAAAGGAGCTCATCACAGACAAGAACCAAGCACGTCGGAGATGGCAGAGAAACAGATGCCCAGCCTTGAAGAGGATTTTTCAACACCTGCAGACAGAAGTAAACAATCAGCTCGCACTTCATAGGGCCAGAGTATGGGACGAGAAACTTTTCAACCTCACCACACAGGACAACTCCCTCTGGAAACTAACCAAATCACTCTCCAAAAAACCTATCACTATCCCTCCTATCCAACTCCCGACTGGAGGCGTCGCCTACACACCCACAGACAAAGTGGCAGCGCTGGCGGACAGCCAAGAACTTGCCTTCCAGCCAAACGTTCAGCCCACAGATCCAGAGCATGAAATACATGTAAATGACCAGGTCAGCCAAATCAGGAACTCACCCCGCCTGGAGGAGCCTGT
This sequence comes from Bacillus rossius redtenbacheri, assembly GCF_032445375.1. Classification (NCBI taxonomy): domain Eukaryota; kingdom Metazoa; phylum Arthropoda; class Insecta; order Phasmatodea; family Bacillidae; genus Bacillus; species Bacillus rossius. Next base: position 119,222 of record NW_026962645.1, on the reverse strand, counting down.
ACTCACCTCTCCTGAGGAAGTGAGGAGAGTAATAAAATCACTAAAAAACAACAAGGCACCTGGCATGGACAAGATACCTACGATCGTCCTAAAACAACTACAGGACCCAGCTCTGCAGGCAATAGCCACCTGCATAAATGGCATACTAAACACCAATACATGGCCAACTGTGTGGAAAAACGCCAAAGTCATCCTACTCCTTAAGCCTGGTAAAGATCCCCGCCTCCCTAACAGCTATCGTCCCATCAGCCTCCTCAATACACTTTCAAAAATAGCTGAGAAAATCCTCACCAGCCGCATCCAACAAAATCTGGAACAAAATCACACTCTCCCTGACTACCAGTTCGGTTTCAGAGCGGGGCACTCAACAACCCACCAACTGGTGCGGATAGTTGAACAGATCACACTATCCTTTGACTGGAGACAGTACACTGCTGCGACATTTCTAGACATAGAAAAGGCCTTCGATCGTGTGTGGCATGAAGGCCTAATCTATAAACTTCACACAGCACACATCCCTGACACATATGTCCGCACACTAGATTCTTACCTACATGAACGACACTTCCATGCCTGCATCCCAGGTGCCACCTCTACACGCCGTTCCATCAAGGCTGGTGTACCACAGGGCAGTGTTCTAGGCCCCTTATTATTCAACATCTATGTGGCAGACTTCCCGGCCTTCCCACAGGGGGTAGAAGTAGCGTGCTATGCAGATGATACGATGCTATATTCAAGCTCTGTGAGGCCTGCGGCTGCACTGCAGAGAGTACAGGCAGCACTAAACCTACTGCAGCAATGGTTTACAAAGTGGAAAACTGCAGTCAACGTAGGAAAATCAAAGGCCATTATTTTTACCAAGCGCCATGTTCCAGAACATCTGCCACTACTATCACTTTTCAATGCCGCAATCTCTTTCTACCCCTGTGTGGAATACCTGGGTGTACTCATGGATGCCAGGCTTACATGGAAACAACACATTCAAAACAAACGAGCCAAGGCCTATGCGAGGCTCGCGCAATTATATCCTCTCCTAAATCACAAGAGCAGCATCTCCACAACAAACGGTAAGCTTTTATATCAGGCATGTATAAGGCCTATTATGACCTATGCAGCCCCAGCTTGGAGCTATGCCTCCAACACAAATCTCCGCTCACTGCAATCTGCGCAAAATAAAGCTCTCAGAAGAGTCGCACAAGTGCCTATCTATGTCCCCACAGCACTCATACACAAGGAGCTACACATGGACACACTTCAGCGAATATACTTTAAACTATCGTCATCCTTTTATTCCCAATCTGCCACACACTCCAATCCACTCATTCGTAGCCTTGGAAAATATAAACCTGAAGATTCAAGAACACACAAGAGACCAAAACACGTGTTGTGCGAGAAGCCGCCGTAATTCCGCGGCAGCGCACACAAGAAATTCACAACCACCGACCGGAACAGCGCTGATTGGCTGCGAGCGCGCGAGGGGGCGTGGCTCGAGGTAGTCGCGCGCGGTTGCGGACGGTATAGAAAACTTTCACTTAGTTCCATTCCCGTGCGCCCGCGCAGAGAAATCACTTCAGTTTTCATTACAACTTTTTCTGCACTACACCTAGTGCTTCGGTCTTTTACCATCGAATTTATCAACTCTCACGCAATCAATCACACCACATTCCAACGATCTTCTGCCTTGTGCTTCGCTACAGTGTATGCAGAGACACCGCCCATAGTGCCTGCAGCCATGTGAGCGGCGCGCCGACTGCAGAGATCGTCAGCTTCTCCCCAAGTTTGCCCTCCACAGCACCCACTGTATATAATTAGTGTTAAAAATTATTTCGCAACGTAAAATTAAATATTCCCAAGTGTTCCTTCCTCCCAGTGTTAGATATTAGTGCCACGATTAATATTCTTTCTCGTCCTAATTTTAGCAACTCCCTTCCCCTGCCACAGCGACTCGCCGACTGCAGAGTACATCATTTTCTCCCCAAGATTGCCACCCCCAAAACCCATTAAAAATTATTTAGTGTTACAAAAATTCTTTCGCAACATAAATAAAATTTCTTTCAGTGTTATTTCTTCACAGTGTTAGATTTTAGTGCTACGATTAAAAATTTTTTTTTTTTTCTCGTCATAAAATCTAACAACCCCGTCCTATGTGTCACAGAGACGCCAACCACAGTGCCTGTGTCAGGTCCCCACTGCACGATCTCCTGTAATTTCGCAGCATGAATCATCATGTGCTGTGTACTCTTACGTTTATGTTATTTTAGTTGCAGGTCGCGCCGACGGACTGGCGCACTCGGCGTTGCTGAGACCAATCTTCAAATTCCATGTTCCTGCCATGTACAAGTAACCAGGTTACACCAACATAACGCATCTGGCCATCCCAGGCAGATGCGTTATACCTTATCCAATTTTCCCCCTCCTCCCCTCTGGGATATCCGGGCGGACATTTTCACTACCGGGTAGCAGGTTTCCTCCAGTGCGATCGCTGGTTTACTGCTGCCAACCCATTTGCTAAACCCCTATGCCTGCCGGAGCACTAATTCCCGTGCTCCTGCAGTCTTGCTTCGCGCCAGACGCACGTCGCCGCGCTACTCCCCCCTCCCCCGCAGGAGTGGGGAGTGGCACTGGCATTTTTTCAGTATCTAAAGTAAGCGTATAGGTCCCACCTGGCACGCATAAATTTCCTCTCGTCACATCACTCCCATTTTTATAGGAGGGCCCACAATCACTTCGGTTGTGTGGGACTGGCTTTAGCGTGGAGGGGCTATTGCAAAAAAAAAAAGAAAAATTCCCGTCTCACTCATCTAGCGACAGCGGCACAGCTCAGACCTACGATGCCCCCCAAGACGAGCGGTAAGGCAGCCAAAAAGGCGGGCAAGGCCCAGAAAAACATCTCGAAGGGCGACAAGAAAAAGAAGCGCAAGAGGAAGGAAAGCTACGCAATCTACATCTACAAAGTGTTGAAGCAAGTTCATCCGGACACTGGCATATCATCTAAGGCCATGAGCATCATGAACAGTTTCGTGAACGACATTTTCGAGCGCATCGCGGCAGAGGCCAGCCGCCTCGCCCACTACAACAAGCGCTCCACCATCACCAGCCGCGAGATACAGACGGCCGTGAGACTGCTGCTGCCCGGGGAGCTGGCCAAGCACGCTGTCAGCGAGGGCACCAAGGCTGTCACCAAATACACCAGCTCCAAGTGAGCAGGTCTGGTGTGCACATGCTTACATAAACGGTCCTTTTCAGGACCAAGAACATGATCATGAAAGGAAATGCTTCTGCTGCTGTTCTACAATTCCCTCAATCCCTATGATAGTAAATGTAAGCTTAACCAAGGCAGAAATATTTTCATTAAAAAAAGTCTTTAAGACGCATGGTTTACTGGCTGAGATATATATATATATATTTTTTTTTTTGCTTACTTCTGTGGTCATTAGTACATTGCTACAAATATATTTATATATATAAAAAAATAAATAAAAAAATCCTTTCTATTTAATTTAGTTAGATCATATATCAATATTAATGGCAAAGACCAGTTGCATCGATTCACTTTGAAAATAATTCCATTTGTGCTAAAACTGGACACAGTAAAAAAAAAAAAAAAAAAAAAAAAAAAAAAAAAAAAACTGAAAAAAAAATATATATATACACACACACACACACATAATTCGAATTCATATTATGCTTAACTGCGTTTGAATTTGCAATCATGCACAAGATGTTTTGTACTTCGAAGTAAAAACAACATAATGTACTATTTAACTACCCACAGTACAAATGGATCCAAAAAAAAAGTGAATTTTCATGCAGACGAAAATGCTTACATTTATTCTATTTATATTAAGTACCCATTACTAACAGCTTATACTGGGTGGAATACAACAGTTGACATGATTTTACTTATATGGCAATTTAATATTTAACCAAAATTAATGGTAAACTAATATTTTAAAGTGTCATTTATGGCCCCTTACCTTCAGCATGTTTGCTTCCTTGCACACAAACGAGGACAAACACATCACCCAACTGAAAAAAAAAAAAAAATTTCACTTGCATCACAAATAATTTAAAATTTTTCACCACATGAAGTAAATATTTCGCAATAAAAAAAAATATAGCCCTAGGACTCGTGTGCACACCTTTTCTTCCCCACATCGCACACGCAAACAAAACTTCCAAATTATTACAAAATCACTCGATTATTATACATACATAAACACACATGTATTTTCCGAATAAGTGAGAAATGCAGGCCGATGAAAGTCAAATTTCGTTTCGGAAATTAAATCTCGCACAACTACCGACACATAACCAAACTTGCGTACATTTACATAGCATTAACCCTCTAAATAATAAACAAATGAAAGCAGAAAAAACAACATCGCTACCCACCGCGCGCGCTCCTGGCGGCGGGAGTAGGAACTACTTTGCACACAGACCGACATAGCCCCCTGCCAAAAACAGTAAAATAAATAATATATATAAGTCTTTTGGCGGGAAAAAATTTCTCAACCGCCTGGGAGCACCCTAGTGTGTGCCTGTCTTTAGGTTATGTTACTTTTAACTTCATTTTCTACAGGCAGACGCGAGGGTGCTCGCCCATTATTTTTATTTTTTTAAATTCTTTCCTACCTTTGGTGTGCCATGCAAGAATTTATCGTCAAAATGGCGGCCCCGAGTGCAAATTTCTCGTCTGCACTGCTGGCTGGATGATTATGTGATGTTTTGAAGGAGGGTGTTTTTTTTTTGTTTGGATTTTGTGTGAGGGGGGGAGGGGGCTGGGCTAGCTTTTTTTTTTTTAAATTTTCTAAACATTCATCTCTTATGTAACAGTGTTCAGCATTAAAAAATTTAAAAGAAGAGGCACTTACTCATCAATTTCAAAACAGCCTATGAAGAAAAATAAAAAAAATTTAAATTCATTCCAGTTTTATACATTCATGATTTGATCACATGTATAACTTTTCTTTTTTATTACCTTATTTAATTTTATTATTATTACTACTATTGCTGCTACAACCTAGAAGATACCTCAGTGATACTAATACCTGCTGGTAAAGTTAAAGGTTTCACCTTTCTTTCTTTAAACATATCACAATACCTTTCTTGAGTTAAATATTATCTAATGGCTTTAAGAAGTTATGGTAATGTTCATCAGTTATAGAGTGTGGGTTTGTGTGTGTGTGTGAGAGTGTATTTTGAAGAGGGCTTTGGTGGTTGGGATGGTGAGGGTGGTGGGTGTTGTGTTAGGGGAGGGGGGGGGGGGAAGTAAAAGAGTGTTCATTACACGATTTCTCCTGTTGTTTGTAACAATCACACCTGGTATAGCTATTTCGAGTGGCAAATACAAACTGCAAAAAAAAAACATCTATATCATTGCCAACGGCCATATCACGATGAACACACCGGTTCTCGTCCGAGTGTAGTGCGCGCGAAAATCGGTGCCGCGATTTTCGCAATTTTTCGTAAATAAAGTGCCGCGAGTGCTATTTTCGTGTGAAATTCGTGTTCTGCAAGCACCACTGCATGAGCACAAATAAAGGTGAGACGCGGCATTGCCGATTATTCCCGCAAACTGTATAAATAAGATCGTGTATGTACATAAACAATGACAAAAGTAGGTCAAGCAAAGAACATGTTAACCATAGAGACACTCCCGCGATCGGGTGCTTTCCCACTTCGGAAAATAATACTAAACCAGTAAGTGTAGCACTGCATACCATGAATTTAATCCGACATAAATTACATGATACAAAATTATCTGATAATATTGGCACCTCAATTGACATTGAAAGCAACATGGCCGCCAAACCTCCAGCATCTGTAAATGTTAGCGAAATGTCTGTTGAAACTAACTGTGGATTTGAACTGTTCTGCCCAGCAAAAAATGAACTTGTAGACGACTCATGTATATATTTCTACAATGACAGTTATTACTGGGTAGAAAATGACAACGATAATTTTATGATGTTGCGTGTTCACTTACGAGCTATCGAAGAAGAGCCAACAAGTGACCACCCTCACATTGTCTGCGACAAAACTGACCTTCAATCCAATACTTTCAATGTCGGCGAAGCAATTCCACCCATCATGGGTGAAACTGAGTATAATAATTATATTCACAGATATAGCGCAACACACAGCATGACAAGCAGCACAATCAATTTGCGCACACCAACACCACCACCCTCGCAAATGGAGTTGGGATGGCAAACTGTCACAAGGAGTGACACCATGAAGAGGAAGTCTGCACACCTGGTAGACAGCCCTCGATCACACAGCCTGGCCAAAACAAACAGGTTCGCGGGGCTAAATGAAGAAGATGACGATGCCGATCACCCCCAATCACCTCAGCCCAGCACGAGCAAGGCGCCTCACAATGTGACGAGACCTCTGCAGCTACGCCAAAATGCCCCCAAGACACCGACCCCGCCCCAGGCGCAGACCAGCGCCACAACAACACCGAAACTCACAATGCCCCCGGTGACCGTCAAAACTGGCCTGGACAAGGCATTCCTGCAACTGAAGCCTCAACTAGACAAACTAATACAGCACTACACCATCACTGCCACCAGATACAATATCAAAATCAGAACCGCAACGTGTGCAGACCACGAAAACCTACTGAAATTCCTGAAGGACAGAGGTTTCGAATGCTTCACACACCCGAGGCCCGACCAACGTAACAGCCGTTTCGTCATCCGTGGCCTCAGTGTAGACAGTGACCTCACCGAACTGGCCCAGCAAATCGAAGCCAAGGGCTTGAACGTGGCTGCTATAACCAGAATGGACAGAAGAATGCCAGGAGGGGAAACAGTACCTGTCCCGCTGTTCCTCGTGTCTCTGAACGGCACGACTCAGCTGTCCTCCGTGCTGGGCGCGCAATGCCTGGACCATGTGCGTGTGCAGTTCGAGGCATACCGGGGCCAGCAAGAACTACAACGATGTGTAAAATGCCAACGCTGGGGGCACTCCTCGTACTGCTGCGACATGCGCCCCAGGTGTGTGCGCTGCCCAGAGGATCACCCAACCACCGAATGCACCAGGACCAGAGACGACCCGCCAACCTGCGTCAACTGTGTGGAACACCGCCTGCCAGAAACGTCACACCACGCAGCTGCAAAGGACTGCCCAGTCAGGATGGCCTTGCTCAGGACCAAGGTAACACACAACACTCAACCACGCACTGGCGAACACGCAAAAGTCACCACAACCTTCCCACCACTACAACCACCCCGTAACACGTTCGCAAGCGCTCTGAAGTCATTCAAGGCGCAAGCAAACACACCAGCTCCACAACAACCAACACAACACCAAGCCCAATGCCGCGACACCCGCGCCCCACCCAACCCCCCACCCCGCCAACAAAAAATCAGCCAACCCCAAACTAATAATCAAACACCTAACGTGGAACCCAACATCATTGGAGAACTAACCGAACTTATTAAAATGATCAAAGAACTTAACTTACTTAAATGGGTTCCATTCTTCCTTGACGCCACCAGAAAGTTCAAAACAGCGCAGAACTACGACGAGAAGTGCACAGTCATACTCTCAACGTTCTCTGCCCTTGCTAATGCCTTCCCTTAAATTCATTGTCTGGAATAGCAACAGCATTGTCAACAAGACCACAGAGTTTAATCACCTCATCTCATCCCACAAACCAGATCTGGTATTCTTGACAGAAACCTGGCTCAGGGCTGGCGTTCCGCTCGTGATACCAGGATATGTGACGCACCGGGCTGATCGATCGGATGGTGTACATGGAGGTGTGGCCCTTCTTGTGCGTCAAACCCTGTCGCACCACAGGCGACAAACACCACAACTGCAACATGTGGAAGCGGTGGCGGTTAGACTGCACACGAACCCCACACCTCTCACTGCCGTGGCCCTCTACATTCCACCAACCACACCACTCCCGGCAGAGGACCTCACCAGCCTCCGCCGGCTCGACTCACGTGTGATCCTAGCAGGTGACTACAATGCTAGGCACACCTCCTGGGGCTGTCTCAGTAACAACAGTAAAGGTATTGCCCTACGCAAGTACCTTAAAGAAACCATGCTAACCCTTCATTACCCTGACACTTTTACCTACTACCCCTACTTCCACACTGGCAGCCCCAGCGTACTGGACCTGGTGGTTAGTACCCCACTACCAAGGGTCAACCCCCTTACTGTCAGCACCGCCCTGACGTCTGACCACCTCCCCGTCATGGGGACACTAGACACAACAGTCACCCCCACAGTCACAAATCTCATCTTTAATTACAGGCTGGCTGACTGGAAAGCCTACCGAACAGCCATGGACCAGCAGCTAGATCTGCAACGTAAAGCCCGCTCAAAGGAAGAACTTGACCAACATGTTCTTCACTTTGCAGACACCATCATCACCTCAGCTTCACTGCACATCCCCCAAGTCAAGCCACACCCACTCGGGGCCCCACTCCCAAACAACATCAAACAACTCATCTCATCACGCAACAAGGCTCGTGGCCGTTGGCAGCGGACCCGCCTGCAGCCAGACAGGGACTGCTACAATGCACTCTTCCGAAGGTGCAGAGTGGCCGTCGCTGAATGGGTGTCGGCGAGCGAAGTAAAGCGGCTACGTGCACTGTCGCTTGCGAATGGCTCGGTGTGGCGCTTCGCTCGCAACCTACGCTCCGCCAAGTCTGCGATCCCGCCTCTTGAGGCGGACGGTGGCATGGCGGAGTCGGGGAGTGACAGAGCTGAGTGCTTGGCTGACCACTTTGCAAACTCATTCACCCCGGCACCAGTTCCACCACACCAATCAAAACTCCCCACTCACTACCACCCCCCTCCTCCACCTCTACCTGGTGCCCTGAAGCTGGCCACGCCCAGGCAAGTCAGGAAGGAGATCGACCGAGTACGAGCAAATGCCGCCCCAGGCCCCGATGACATCACACCACGACTTCTCAAATCCATATCACGTAAAGCTCTCATCTACCTCACCAACATCATCAACTCCATCCTCATTACTGGTCACTATCCACTTCCATGGCGCGAGGCCACGGTAGTGCCCATCTTCAAGGGGAAGGGCCCCGCCGATCGACCAGCATCGTACCGCCCCATATCGCTGCTATCGGTGACATCCAAGGTAGCGGAGCGCATAGTCCTGTCCAGGTTGGAGGAGGAGGTTGACCGCCTGCAGCCGCTCCCAGAGTTTCAGTTCGGCTTCAGGCGGCGACTGTCCACGCAGCACGCATTGGCTCATGTCACCGACCAAATCACCCTCAACTTCACCCAAAGGAACCATGTTGGCATGGTGTTGCTAGACCTGAGTCGTGCATTCGACACTGTCCATCACCAGGCCCTTATCCTCAAGCTAGCATTCCTGGGAGTCAACCCTGCACTTCGCTCCATCCTTCATTCATTCCTAGAAGCCCGCACGTTCCGCGTGCGAGTGGAAAGGTCCACCTCATCCTCACGAGAGATCACTGCAGGAGTACCCCAGGGGTCTACGCTCTCACCTCTATTATTCTCCTTGTATACGCACGACATTCCTAAACCCCCCGAATGCACGATTGTCATGTACGCGGACGATACCGCGCTGATGGTCAACCATCATGACCCCCTGCTAATAAAAGCCAGGCTGACCTCGGCCATCCGCACTGTCACAACGTATTTTACTTCCTGGGGCATCCTTCCTAACCCCTCCAAAACTGAAGCAATCTTTTTCACCCGACGACGCCCCCGTCTGCCCCCAGCACTGTTCGTGGGAGGCGCAGTGATCAAGTGGAGCGACTCAGTGAAATACCTCGGTGTGACACTGGATCGCACACTGCGCCTCTCACCGCACTTCTCGTCTGCCACTGCCCGGGCCCACCGTGCATACAACTCTCTGTCCGTCATTCTCCGTCCCCACAGCCCCCTGCCAGATATGGACAGAGTGCACCTCTTCAAGGCGTACATAATCCCCATCTTGTTGTATGCCTCCGTAATATTTGCCCATGTACCCGACTTCCGCTTCCACCAGATAAATACATGTTTTAACAAACTCCTAAGACGTACACTCGGGAAATACAAACATGTCACCAACACACAGCTCCATGCTCTCGCAAACACTCCATCACCACGCGCCCTTGTAATACAATACGCAGACACTTTTTTCCACAAAGCAGCACAACACCCATCACCTCTAATCAACAGCATCGGACAACACGACATCCAACACCCACACCCACACAAACTAATCACAGACTACCACCCTGGCAGACCACCCTGACTGGGTAACAATCAAGCAGGAAGACATTAAGGACACCAACCATAGTGAAAAAGTGTTATAGATATGGACGCCAACCATAGTGCCATAATTATGTATATTTTTATTGTGATTTTTATGTTGTAAATAGTGAAATATATATTCTGTGTAAATAAAATAAGTGTCAATTTTGAATAATGTGTGCATCAAGATCAAGAGACCATAGAGCTATTTAGCTCCAACCGCCGGACTGAAGGGTTTTTTAAACTTTTCCCTTTAATGTTAAAATTTTCTGCTTTTGTAAATAAATCAAACAATTTAGTAAATAGTCATGTAAATAGCTGGTAAAAGAGCACTGAGTGCTGGGGTGCCAAAAAATGAATGTATAAGTAATGTAAAGTGCAAAAATGTAAAATAAAATAAAAAGACTTTTTCAATCAATCAATCGTCCGAACACCGAAGTTAAGCATCATCGAGCGTGGTTAGTACTTAGATGGGTGACCGCTTGGGAACACCACGTGCCGTTGGCACTACTCATTTTGCACCCTACAGAAAAAAATTTTTTTTTTAAAAATTTCAATTTTAAATTTTTTTTCCCCCACAATCACCACATTTCCCCCCCCCCCCCTAACACACACGCTCACTCTCTCTCAATCAATCAATCAATCAATCAATCAATCACTCACTCACTCACTCACTCACCCACCCAGTAGCTGTGAATCTTTGCATGTGTATACCTCATACAAAATTCAAAGTGAAAAAATAAATATATAAGTGTATATGTATGTATGTATGTATGTATGTATGTATGTATATATGTATATATATATATATATATATATATATATATATATATATAAACACACACACACACACCTATTTTGAAGTTTCTCTGTTTCAGTGGGCAGTTATGTATAATAATGAGAGATTCAAAAAGACGTTGATAACAATGTCATCAATGCCTGTTTAGTGTGCTCATTTGTTGGATGGTCGGCAGCAATACTAGAGGTGGTACAGCTGTAACCTGTAAAATTGTACCTGCAATGTGTTGTGTATGGAAAAAAATAAAAATTATATCATCTAAATTTTTGTTATCCAACAATAACCTTCCCATCAATGCATGATGTCACAGTAGCCATAGCTCTACTCTTTCTGCCATATAACATTGGGGGAAAAAAAAAAAAAAAAAAGGAGCTATTAGAATAATAACAAAAGATAAAAAATCATCTAACTGCAGACCAAAATTCAAAAAACTTAAAGTCCTGACTGCCATAAATGAATACGTTCTAGAAACTTTTTATTCATTCTTAAGAAAAAGAAGAAAAAAAAAATTATTATTTTTTTTTTTTTTTTTTTTTTTAGATATTCGCACATAGGTATAACACCAGAAATGCTAGTAAATTGAGGATAGTTGAACATAACACTAGGCGATTTGAAAATGGACTAAATTACTTGGGAGTAAAACTTTACAACTTAATATCACAGAAAATAACTAAAACAATTTACCAGTATTAAAAAAAAAAACAGTAAAAAAAATTCTTCTAGAATATCCTACCTACCCTCTGAAGCTATTCTTTAATTTGATTGATAATAGAGAAATTGAACTGTTAATTTGTTGAATGGACTTGTGATAACAGCTGCTTCATGTTTTGCATAAAGTTAAATTGTGTAACATGTTATGTATTTTTTTTTTTTGAAATTTTTTTTCTTGGTAACTTGCATCATGTAAATATTAATTGTCTGCACATACATGTTCTATATCCCGGAGCCTTGACTCCACGTGGGATCAACAGAACAAAAATACAAAAAAAAAAAAAAAATCCAGCTCACTAATCTAGGTGCATTTTGCTAACAATATTTGGAATATATATATATTTTTTTTTTGTGTAACATGCAAATTCTGTATTATTCTGCACACATTATTTATAATCTTCTATCATTTTCTTAGATAATAACTATTAATTCATAAAATAGATTGTGTGTGCATAACCTCCTGGAAACATTTGCACTTACCTCCTACTTTACTTTTTCATTTAAGCAATCCTATTCGCATGTATACACTTAGGTTGCAGCATCGAAATTGTGTAAAATTCAAAGTGTGTATTGCCTGAAAAAAAAAAAAAAAAAAAAAAGACATACCAAATATTTGCATACAGCGACACACTACATATTTGCACACAGTGGAGTTTTGCGGTAATTAACCTAGCACAATTTACCACACGCAATCACACGCCCGCGATGAGATAACACACTCGCTGTTTTCCTGTTGACCGGCACGAGGAGTAAGAAAAATTGATATTTACACGAGCACACACTCCCACACTAGTCACAACGTCGGTCATCAAGTTGTGTTGAAAATTCCTGTAGCCTCTGTTTTCCCAAATGATTTCACTTAAAATTTCATTTAACAAGACCATAAACAAATTTACAATACTAATTTCTTAAACAAACACTTCAGCGAACAAGTGACTGTCGCATTCATTACAAAGCTTACAACTTAACAGATGTTTCCGATGTGAAATAAAATAAGAAAATGTTTTACAACCAACCTAGAACATTTAGTCAAAACGTTTTTGTCCTGGTTTATGATTATTTTCCGTGACATGAATGTTTCAAAACTAATAAAAATACGAATGCAGCCAAATATAATGAAGTTAGCACATAAAAGACGACTTAAAATATTTCATTTTTCGAGAATTGGCAGAGCAAGAACGCACAGGTCCAACGGAAATTTCTTTAAAGATAAACGACCATCGGACAAAAACACCCCCTCCCCTCATCCTCAAAAATACGTGAATAATATACTTTTTCAATTATATTTTTATGGTTTTTTTTTTTTTTTTTTTAATATACTCATTAAAACTTCAAAATAAGCAGGTACTCGTGTGTTTTTCTCTCTACAATGTACCTGATCTCGGTGCGTAAACCTACATCATTTAGAGATGGAATTAATGTACACATACAAGTAAAATTTTGTTCCATTGTAAAATTGAGAGAAAGAAGGTTTTCCAAACGCATTAAGTATGGAGACTTTAAATAAGATTACGAGCTTATAAATGTTTGCAACGAAATAAAGTGACCATGTATCTGCAATTTCAAAAATATTTTTGCTCTGCTAACCTCACATGCAAGCAAGTAAAAATAACCTCACAACTTACTTACCTCTCTCAATTTCGCAGTACCAAAACATAGAAGGGATAAATAGGATAGTTTTTATTCGAAATCCTGCAAGAGTTTTAATTTTTATTAAAATATTTCTCCAATGTAGCATGTGTGTGGAATACTTCATCAGCAACTTGCATCTGCACCTTGAGTGAATTGAAGGGCAGCCAGTTTTAAAAGCTAAACAGAAACTGCACTCTTGAGAATGCATCAGATCCAAGTGAAATGCTTGTTGTGTGTACAGTTAAAAGTTTTATTATTCACACAATGAAAATGTAAACAAAATTTACTCACAATAATAATCACATCATCCTTGGAGGTGCACGAAGAAAGCCATTCCAGGTGGCACTGAACAAGGTGATTTGCTAGTGCTTCCACAGCAAACAGCCTTCATGAAATTATCTCCACATTTTCAGCATACTATACACTAAAGTATACCTAAGTTAATTTAACCATTTTCAAGTGATTCCAGCACAAATTACGTATTTGATTCCTTGAATAACATCTGCAAATGAAAAGTTCCCTGTTTGGTGTAGCAGTAAATTTAAACAGCTCGCAGTGCAAATTAAACAGTGCAGCTGCCATAAAAAAATTACACTATTAGTGGAACTGCCCATTATGTCATCGTAGACTGCTGACATTTAGAAAACATTGAAAAATCAGTGCTAAAGAAGCCCTACATTACTTTCGCTGTCCAAAGTGCGCTGCTCCCTACGTGAGCAAGGCATCGAGAATTTTCTGAACCGTCCGCAACCAGAAAATTGGGTAACCAGATATTTGCAGAGAGAAAAATTTTATTTTCACTTTGCTCTTGCATTCTGTAGGATCAGTCTCGTCA
>NW_026962645.1:77500-100000 GCF_032445375.1 Bacillus rossius redtenbacheri | reverse complement strand
CGAGAGTTAGGCCTAAATATCGCACCGATTTTTCAAATGGAATTGCTTGATTAAATATTTTGAGTTCGCGATCAGGAACTGTACGTTTTTTTGTTAAAACTATGGTAGTAGATTTGGCGCCATTAATTTTTATGCGCCAGCGAGTGTACCATTGTTCGAGTGACGTGAGCTGCCTTTGGACAATAGTTAGTGCAAAATTTAAATTGGAAGATTGGTAAACTACCGCAGTGTCGTCCGCATAAAGCTGCACATGAGCATGTTCGCGCGGTATATCGGCTGTATACACATTATAAAAGAAGGGAGAGAGGGGTGAGCCCTGCGGTACCCCAGCTGTGAGTTCCCGAGTAGAAGACCTCGCCCCATCTATCGCGACAAAAAATTTTCGGCGCCATAAATAATGGGCCACCAGATGAATATATGTGTCCGGAAAATTAAAAGTCACAAATTTTTTAATTAGGCCAGGAATCCAGACTTTGTCGAAAGCTTTCTCCGCGTCTAGCATAGTTGCTACTGTGAACTTCGCTCGCGAGTTAAATCCATCAGTGGCATCTTCAACAAGCTTGATTAATGGATGAGATGTGGAGTGGCCACTCCGAAAACCGAATTGATTATCTGGGATAATGTTATGTTGGTCGGAATGCTCTTTAAGTCGTTTTAATAAAATTTTTTCAAAAATTTTGCTAGTGCTATTTAAAAGGCTAATAGGGCGCCTATTTTGCGGTAAAGACGCATTTTTCCCTGGCTTTGGAATCGTAATTACTTTCGCGAGTTTCCACTCGGAAGGATAAGTTTTTAAAATAAAAATAGCATTCAAAATATTTAAAAGATATTCGAGTGCTGAAAATGGTAATTTTTTGAGTGATTCGAAATTAATTCCATCAGGTCCGCCTGCTTTATTTTGAGGTCGCGATTGAATTGTTCTTAATAGTTCGTGAATTGTTATAAGTTCCGGCTCTATTTGCGTGGCTGTTTGTAGGTAATTATTTACCGCGACTGTAGTGGTTCGAGTAAATTGAGGGTCGTTTACATCCTCATTCGGCGAAAATTGTTTCTCAAAAATATCCGCGATCGCATTTGCCTTGTCGGCCGCGTCATATTTTATGCCCGTGTCCGTAATTATTGCGGGAGTAGAAATAAATTTATTATTGCCTCTTAATGTGCGCGTGAGGCGCCACATTTGCCGAGGCTGTGTAGCGACTTCCGTTACTAGATTCCCGAATTTATCTATTTTTAATTGTTTAAGTTTTCGAGTAACTTGCGCTTTTAGGCGATTGTATTCCGTCCTGGCTTGCGGTGTTCGCGTTCGCTGATAGTTATTTCGCGCCTGACGTTTTAAAATGATTAAAATATCGACATCTGGATAGTTAATTCTTGTAAATTCTCTTTTGTTCATTAATTTCGTGTGTGTTTTGCGCACGTCTGTAATCGTGTCAGTAAACAATTTAACATGCGTGTCAAGTTCTTCGGGAGTGTTTATCGTCGGTGGTTCAATAAAAATTGTTTCTAAATCATCGCGAAATTTGTCCCAGTCGGTAACTCCGAAAGTTCGGTTAAAAATGGCCGCGCAAAACTGGGCATCAAAAGTCAATTGTATTAATACAGGAAAATGATCGGAGTCTAACTCATCTAATTTTTCGGAAGTAACTTGTGCTCCCGGAATGTTGGTAAAGGCTATATCTAAAATTTCCGGCATGCCCCCATTAGTTGGGTAGCTAGTCGGCGAATTTGGAGCAAAAATTTCGTAATTATTTCGAGCCGCATGCTCAGTTAAATTTCTCCCCGCTGGGTTTGTATTTCTGCAACCCCAGTCTTCGTTTTTACTATTTAAATCACCAGCTATGAAAAAGTGCTGCATTGGATTTATTAGTTTATTTAAATCGCTAATCAATAAAGGCTTGTTCGGTGGTTTATAGACTGCCGACATACAGACGTGCGCATTTTTGTTACGAATATTTATGCTGGTGGCCTCAATGTGCTCTAAGCCAGTTATTTTTATAGGGTGATGATTTATGCCGTGCTTAATGAGAATGGCTGTACCGCCCCCTAGGGTGTCGCGGTCGGTTCTATAGGTTGTATAACCACTGATATTAAAACGATGGTGAGGCCTTAATTTTGTCTCCGAAATTAATGCCACATCTATCCCGTATACGAAAAGACATTGTTCTAATTCGTAGGATTTGGCACGAATGCCATTTGCATTAAAATTAAGGATTTGTAGTGTTTTCCCCCTGTCTACAGCCATTTACTGAAGCACTTTCGCGAGGGCCTCCAGCAAAATGGTCTGACGCTGTTTTGTATTTTGCGCGGCGCGGATGCGAGGGTAATATGGCTCCAAGGCCTGAACCAGGTTCCAGTAATCGCAGAGGCGGAGAATTTCAGCGAGTTCCCCCAGGCCTGTCACGGTTCTAGTTTCGTTTGCTTCTATCTGTGCTGCTGTTCGCTGCTCGCTCTTTTCTACACGCGCCTGAACGATTTCCTCGGCTGTGCGGCGCGGTGCACTGGGCCCAGCGACAGTGGAAGCGAAGGTCGCGCGAGTTTCCTGTCTGCTCGGTTGGCTGCCCTGCGCCCCGGTATGCGTGACGTCAGCGCGCGCAGCTACCTGCCCGGCCACCTGTGCGGGCCGTCGCGTAGGTGCCGGGGGGGGGAAGTTCGCGTGTGTCGCCTCTGGCGCGGGCGCTCGCGGCGCAACACGGGCTGCCTTCTGCGCTGCCTGCTCGGCTAAAATCTGCTTTCTAGCCTCGACGCGGTTTAAATATACCGGGCACTGCTTCCAGGCCGCGGTATGCCCTGTCGCATTACAGTTCGTGCACACTTTAGGCGCCTCCTCGGGGAGTGTGCACTGATCGCGAGGATGCGGGCCCGCGCATCGGATGCACTTAGGGACCTGACTGCAGTTCCCTGTCGTGTGGCCGAAGTCGCCACATCGCCTACACAGTGGGATGTCTTCCGGCCGGTTGCGGTATTTTTCTACTTTAATACCACTTGTGTAGTATAAAGTCTTAATTGAGTAGATGTCCCGCGCACTCGGGGCGACAGTGACAATAAACGATGATGACGGTTCGTAGGATTCACGGCCCGTATTTCTGTCAGTGAACTTGAAACTTAGTTGTTTGACGAACGTGACCTCGAAACCTAAGGCACGAAGTTCTGTTTTGAGAGCCTCCACTGGAGTGAAGCGACTGAGGTTCTTAATTACTACCTTTTCGCCGCGCTCGCTTGGCTGGGAGAAGGTGTGATGCGGAATGTTGTTGGCTCTGAGCCAATTGACGCCTTTTATTTCGTCGGCCTTTGAGTCAAAAGCGACCTTGACCTCTTGCCTCTTAGAAATTGTTAATCGGTTTTTGATACCGAGCTGCGCGAACACAGGCCCGATATTGCCGACCACTTGAGAATTTTTTATTACAAACGGCACTCGTTTGTAACGCGGGGCTTCGTGCCCTTGAGGTTGTTCGCTGCTGCTCGCGCCTGCATTATTTGATTTTCGGACTCGGCGCTTCTGAACAGTGAAGCCCTCGTCATCCTCACTTTCGCTACCGTTTTCGCTAGAGTTGGGGTCCTGCGCCCCTGAAACTTTTTTTGCATTGCTGCATCCTGGCTCGCTGCCTTCATGAGTGCGTTTAACGGCCGTGCCGCAGTCCATACGCTCCTCCTCCTCTCCTCCCATCGCAGTGGGTTGGCACCCTGCTTTGAAAAAAGCAGGGACCACCGTGGTAGCCCTGTTCGCGGTGTCGCGCGTCGCAGTTACTGTCCGCACTAACGCAGCCTGCCTACCCGACCTGTCACCTTCACACTGGCCACTGACCTGAGCTCCCTATGTAGAGAACCAGGCTAGGCTAAGAGTAGGACGTCCTACTCGTACCAGTGCGCGGTAAAGAGTGTGTGAGTGTGTGGCGCCCCGGCCGCTGGAAATTACTTTTGTTACACGTCCCTCCGCGGAGCGCGACCAATCACGAGCCGCGGAGCGCTCCGATTGGTCGCGCAACAAGAAGCCAAGAAAACTTTTCACGAAAAAAATTCAGTTCCCGTCTCACTCATCTAGCGACAGCGGCACAGCTCAGACCTACGATGCCCCCCCAAGACGAGCGGTAAGGCAGCCAAAAAGGCGGGCAAGGCCCAGAAAAACATCTCGAAGGGCGACAAGAAAAAGAAGCGCAAGAGGAAGGAAAGCTACGCAATCTACATCTACAAAGTGTTGAAGCAAGTTCATCCGGACACTGGCATATCATCTAAGGCCATGAGCATCATGAACAGTTTCGTGAACGACATTTTCGAGCGCATCGCGGCAGAGGCCAGCCGCCTCGCCCACTACAACAAGCGCTCCACCATCACCAGCCGCGAGATACAGACGGCCGTGAGACTGCTGCTGCCCGGGGAGCTGGCCAAGCACGCTGTCAGCGAGGGCACCAAGGCTGTCACCAAATACACCAGCTCCAAGTGAGCAGGTCTGGTGTGCACATGCTTACATAAACGGTCCTTTTCAGGACCAAGAACATGATCATGAAAGGAAATGCTTCTGCTGCTGTTCTACAATTCCCTCAATCCCTATGATAGTAAATGTAAGCTTAACCAAGGCAGAAATATTTTCATTAAAAAAAGTCTTTAAGACGCATGGTTTACTGGCTGAGATATATATATATATATATTTTTTTTTTGCTTACTTCTGTGGTCATTAGTACATTGCTACAAATATATTTATATATATAAAAAAATAAATAAAAAAATCCTTTCTATTTAATTTAGTTAGATCATATATCAATATTAATGGCAAAGACCAGTTGCATCGATTCACTTTGAAAATAATTCCATTTGTGCTAAAACTGGACACAGTAAAAAAAAAAAAAAAAAAAAAAAAAAAAAAAAAAAAAAAAACTGAAAAAAATATATATATATACACACACACACACACATAATTCGAATTCATATTATGCTTAACTGCGTTTGAATTTGCAATCATGCACAAGATGTTTTGTACTTCGAAGTAAAAACAACATAATGTACTATTTAACTACCCACAGTACAAATGGATCCAAAAAAAAAGTGAATTTTCATGCAGACGAAAATGCTTACATTTATTCTATTTATATTAAGTACCCATTACTAACAGCTTATACTGGGTGGAATACAACAGTTGACATGATTTTACTTATATGGCAATTTAATATTTAACCAAAATTAATGGTAAACTAATATTTTAAAGTGTCATTTATGGCCCCTTACCTTCAGCATGTTTGCTTCCTTGCACACAAACGAGGACAAACACATCACCCAACTGAAAAAAAAAAAAAAATTTCACTTGCATCACAAATAATTTAAAATTTTTCACCACATGAAGTAAATATTTCGCAATAAAAAAAAATATAGCCCTAGGACTCGTGTGCACACCTTTTCTTCCCCACATCGCACACGCAAACAAAACTTCCAAATTATTACAAAATCACTCGATTATTATACATACATAAACACACATGTATTTTCCGAATAAGTGAGAAATGCAGGCCGATGAAAGTCAAATTTCGTTTCGGAAATTAAATCTCGCACAACTACCGACACATAACCAAACTTGCGTACATTTACATAGCATTAACCCTCTAAATAATAAACAAATGAAAGCAGAAAAAACAACATCGCTACCCACCGCGCGCGCTCCTGGCGGCGGGAGTAGGAACTACTTTGCACACAGACCGACATAGCCCCCTGCCAAAAACAGTAAAATAAATAATATATATGTCTTTTGGCGGGAAAAAATTTCTCAACCGCCTGGGAGCACCCTAGTGTGTGCCTGTCTTTAGGTTATGTTACTTTTAACTTCATTTTCTACAGGCAGACGCGAGGGTGCTCGCCCATTATTTTTATTTTTTTAAATTCTTTCCTACCTTTGGTGTGCCATGCAAGAATTTATCGTCAAAATGGCGGCCCCGAGTGCAAATTTCTCGTCTGCACTGCTGGCTGGATGATTATGTGATGTTTTGAAGGAGGGTGTTTTTTTTTTGTTTGGATTTTGTGTGAGGGGGGGAGGGGGCTGGGCTAGCTTTTTTTTTTTTAAATTTTCTAAACATTCATCTCTTATGTAACAGTGTTCAGCATTAAAAAATTTAAAAGAAGAGGCACTTACTCATCAATTTCAAAACAGCCTATGAAGAAAAATAAAAAAAATTTAAATTCATTCCAGTTTTATACATTCATGATTTGATCACATGTATAACTTTTCTTTTTTATTACCTTATTTAATTTTATTATTATTACTACTATTGCTGCTACAACCTAGAAGATACCTCAGTGATACTAATACCTGCTGGTAAAGTTAAAGGTTTCACCTTTCTTTCTTTAAACATATCACAATACCTTTCTTGAGTTAAATATTATCTAATGGCTTTAAGAAGTTATGGTAATGTTCATCAGTTATAGAGTGTGGGTTTGTGTGTGTGTGTGAGAGTGTATTTTGAAGAGGGCTTTGGTGGTTGGGATGGTGAGGGTGGTGGGTGTTGTGTGTGGGGGGGGGGGGGGGAAGTAAAAGAGTGTTCATTACACGATTTCTCCTGTTGTTTGTAACAATCACACCTGGTATAGCTATTTCGAGTGGCAAATACAAACTGCAAAAAAAAAACATCTATATCATTGCCAACGGCCATATCACGATGAACACACCGGTTCTCGTCCGATCACCGAAGTTAAGCATCGTCGAGCGTGGTTAGTACTTAGATGGGTGACCGCTTGGGAACACCACGTGCCGTTGGCACTACTATTTTGCACCCTACAGAAAAAAATTTTTTTTTTAAAAATTTCAATTTTAAATTTTTTTTTCCCCCACAATCACCACATTTCCCCCCCCCCCCCCTAACACACACACTCACTCTCTCTCAATCAATCAATCAATCAATCAATCAATCAATCAATCAATCACTCACTCACTCACTCACTCACTCACCCACCCAGTAGCTGTGAATCTTTGCATGTGTATACCTCATACAAAATTCAAAGTGAAAAAATAAATATATAAGTGTATATGTATGTATGTATGTATGTATGTATGTATATATGTATATATATATATATATATATATATATATATATATATATATAAACACACACACACACACCTATTTTGAAGTTTCTCTGTTTCAGTGGGCAGTTATGTATAATAATGAGAGATTCAAAAAGACGTTGATAACAATGTCATCAATGCCTGTTTAGTGTGCTCATTTGTTGGATGGTCGGCAGCAATACTAGAGGTGGTACAGCTGTAACCTGTAAAATTGTACCTGCAATGTGTTGTGTATGGAAAAAAATAAAAATTATATCATCTAAATTTTTGTTATCCAACAATAACCTTCCCATCAATGCATGATGTCACAGTAGCCATAGCTCTACTCTTTCTGCCATATAACATTGGGGGAAAAAAAAAAAAAAAAGGAGCTATTAGAATAATAACAAAAGATAAAAAATCATCTAACTGCAGACCAAAATTCAAAAAACTTTAAGTCCTGACTGCCATAAATGAATACGTTCTAGAAACTTTTTATTCATTCTTAAGAAAAAGAAGAAAAAAAAAATTATTATTTTTTTTTTTTTTTTTTTTTTTAGATATTCGCACATAGGTATAACACCAGAAATGCTAGTAAATTGAGGATAGTTGAACATAACACTAGGCGATTTGAAAATGGACTAAATTACTTGGGAGTAAAACTTTACAACTTAATATCACAGAAAATAACTAAAACAATTTACCAGTATTAAAAAAAAAAACAGTAAAAAAAATTCTTCTAGAATATCCTACCTACCCTCTGAAGCTATTCTTTAATTTGATTGATAATAGAGAAATTGAACTGTTAATTTGTTGAATGGACTTGTGATAACAGCTGCTTCATGTTTTGCATAAAGTTAAATTGTGTAACATGTTATGTATTTTTTTTTTTTGAAATTTTTTTTCTTGGTAACTTGCATCATGTAAATATTAATTGTCTGCACATACATGTTCTATATCCCGGAGCCTTGACTCCACGTGGGATCAACAGAACAAAAATACAAAAAAAAAAAAAAAATCCAGCTCACTAATCTAGGTGCATTTTGCTAACAATATTTGGAATATATATATATTTTTTTTTTGTGTAACATGCAAATTCTGTATTATTCTGCACACATTATTTATAATCTTCTATCATTTTCTTAGATAATAACTATTAATTCATAAAATAGATTGTGTGTGCATAACCTCCTGGAAACATTTGCACTTACCTCCTACTTTACTTTTTCATTTAAGCAATCCTATTCGCATGTATACACTTAGGTTGCAGCATCGAAATTGTGTAAAATTCAAAGTGTGTATTGCCTGAAAAAAAAAAAAAAAAAAAAAAGACATACCAAATATTTGCATACAGCGACACACTACATATTTGCACACAGTGGAGTTTTGCGGTAATTAACCTAGCACAATTTACCACACGCAATCACACGCCCGCGATGAGATAACACACTCGCTGTTTTCCTGTTGACCGGCACGAGGAGTAAGAAAAATTGATATTTACACGAGCACACACTCCCACACTAGTCACAACGTCGGTCATCAAGTTGTGTTGAAAATTCCTGTAGCCTCTGTTTTCCCAAATGATTTCACTTAAAATTTCATTTAACAAGACCATAAACAAATTTACAATACTAATTTCTTAAACAAACACTTCAGCGAACAAGTGACTGTCGCATTCATTACAAAGCTTACAACTTAACAGATGTTTCCGATGTGAAATAAAATAAGAAAATGTTTTACAACCAACCTAGAACATTTAGTCAAAACGTTTTTGTCCTGGTTTATGATTATTTTCCGTGACATGAATGTTTCAAAACTAATAAAAATACGAATGCAGCCAAATATAATGAAGTTAGCACATAAAAGACGACTTAAAATATTTCATTTTTCGAGAATTGGCAGAGCAAGAACGCACAGGTCCAACGGAAATTTCTTTAAAGATAAACGACCATCGGACAAAAACACCCCCTCCCCTCATCCTCAAAAATACGTGAATAATATACTTTTTCAATTATATTTTTATCGTTTTTTTTTTTTTTTTTTAATATACTCATTAAAACTTCAAAATAAGCAGGTACTCGTGTGTTTTTCTCTCTACAATGTACCTGATCTCGGTGCGTAAACCTACATCATTTAGAGATGGAATTAATGTACACATACAAGTAAAATTTTGTTC
The DNA here is from genome assembly GCF_032445375.1 of Bacillus rossius redtenbacheri. Taxonomy (NCBI): domain Eukaryota; kingdom Metazoa; phylum Arthropoda; class Insecta; order Phasmatodea; family Bacillidae; genus Bacillus; species Bacillus rossius. The sequence continues at coordinate 90,803 of NW_026962645.1, read as the reverse complement.
CATTGTAAAATTGAGAGAAAGAAGGTTTTCCAAACGCATTAAGTATGGAGACTTTAAATAAGATTACGAGCTTATAAATGTTTGCAACGAAATAAAGTGACCATGTATCTGCAATTTCAAAAATATTTTTGCTCTGCTAACCTCACATGCAAGCAAGTAAAAATAACCTCACAACTTACTTACCTCTCTCAATTTCGCAGTACCAAAACATAGAAGGGATAAATAGGATAGTTTTTATTCGAAATCCTGCAAGAGTTTTAATTTTTATTAAAATATTTCTCCAATGTAGCATGTGTGTGGAATACTTCATCAGCAACTTGCATCTGCACCTTGAGTGAATTGAAGGGCAGCCAGTTTTAAAAGCTAAACAGAAACTGCACTCTTGAGAATGCATCAGATCCAAGTGAAATGCTTGTTGTGTGTACAGTTAAAAGTTTTATTATTCACACAATGAAAATGTAAACAAAATTTACTCACAATAATAATCACATCATCCTTGGAGGTGCACGAAGAAAGCCATTCCAGGTGGCACTGAACAAGGTGATTTGCTAGTGCTTCCACAGCAAACAGCCTTCATGAAATTATCTCCACATTTTCAGCATACTATACACTAAAGTATACCTAAGTTAATTTAACCATTTTCAAGTGATTCCAGCACAAATTACGTATTTGATTCCTTGAATAACATCTGCAAATGAAAAGTTCCCTGTTTGGTGTACAGTGAAACTAACACTGAAACTTTGCAAGATTTTTATATCCGCACAACCCAAAATTTTTACGATAAATGCGTAAATAATTTAAATCCACATATTTCCTCCCTTGGAAACTATGATCCAAATAATACACAGAAGTATAAGCTTCCGAAATCAATCCTGGCGCACCGCCCGCCGTAGCTGCGGGCGAGGCGCCCCCTGATTGGCCGAGCCTGACAGCCAACCAGCGCACGACCCCCTCCAAACAAAACTAGTTGCCGGCGCTCGGAGCAGCGCAGTACCTCCCCGGCTCCGTGCGCGCACACTCGCGCGCGGAGCTCGCGTCACCCAAACAGCTCATAGAACATGTTATGAGTAGAGCCTTCCCACTAGGCTTACACGGCGCCCTCCAGCCAACACACAATTACATGCACGACCAACCTGTTTGAATGCTAATTCAAAATGGTCCGAAGCATGCGGGTGGTGGTTCGACTCCCAGGAGTTCACTGCCTGACATGTTAGGGCTGACTCTCTATGACTGATGGTCATGGCCGGCCTGGTTGGTTTCACCCCCAGTGCTGGTTGTGTTTCTGAAAGACATGAGATTTTGAATTACTGACTACTGCTTTCGCATAGGCATTTAACCTGCAAGGTTTCACTTCAACTCATAGCTTATTTAAATAATTTAATTATTTAAACCCACACAAGGCAGCTCGAAACTTAGATTAAATTTATTTAAATACTCGGAGGGCTGAGTAATTTAAATAATAGTAAATTAGATGCTACTCTGCTGTGCCGCCAGCTGTCAGTGCAAATAAACACCGTTGAAGCTGACCTTGCCAACGAGTGGAATGCTGCAGCAATGGTGGGTGCAGTAGGGTGGTATATTATATTATATTGCATTCTATTTTAAGTATAATATTAAGTATTAATTAATAGGATTCCGACCGTGTGCCTGACCACGTCCTGCGGTGCAAATATGCAACATTGGACTAGCCAATAATTGACATGCCCAGGCTGGCAGCAACATGTGTCGGAATTAAGGCCCCCACACCCCCACTACACTCGTTGCGCCGATCGCTGAACCAGTCGCGTTTTTGACCCAGCGGGGTTCTAATGAAACCAGTCGCGTTTTTGGCCCATCGGGGCCCTAATGAACTACACACATATGTCCTGACTGTCCCTTAGATTAAAATATATTAAGTGAACATAATAGGTGTCTGACCATGTGCCTGACCACGTCCTGCGGTGCAAATATGCAACATTGGCCTAGCCGATGATTGACATGCCCAGGCTGGCAGCACAATGTGTCGGGCATGCATGACCGTGGCAGCTGGGGCAACCTGGGAGCTGCGGTCATATATATACAGCTGCAATATGTACTTCTTTTTCAGCTAACCTGGCTGGCTGGCAGCCTGGCGGGAAACGACTAAAGTCGCCCCCTAAAAACCAGTCCTACCAAACTAAAATGCGGACAGAAATGCCCAAGTGCCCGCCCTTGCTTAGTAGACATTTTCTACTCTTCCAACTCTTCTTCCTGAGCCATCCTTCTACTCCCGTAACCAACCAGCATGAAATTAATGCATGAATTTTTGCATCCCGCATGTAAGTGCCCAGGGTTTTCCCTGTGTCTATGCAGGTTTTACCTGGGCCCAACTTATCTAGTATAGTCTAGAATAGTCAAGTGAGGGGAGTTAGTCATGGCGCCAATTGCTGCCATGGCTGGCCAATCCCCCTCCTTAGCACATATGCATGTTCCCTTCTCTGCATGGTACCCCCTGCATGATTAGAGCGTATAGGCTTCGGCCTGAGACGCACATAGAGTCTCTCCCTAACCCGGACCCCTCCCAATACACTTAGTTTTAAACTTAGGTTAGGAAAAAAAAAAAAAAAAAAATTGAGAGAAAAATTTTATTTTCACTTTGCTCTTGCATTCTGTAGGATCAGTCTCGTCATGGCAGATACCGCAGCAGCGACTGCAGCACCAGCTGTTGCCCCATCACAGGCAGCTTCCCCGAAGAAAGGCAAGGCTGCGTCGAAGAAGCCACGAGCCAAGCCCGCGCACCCGCGCACATCTGAAATGGTGGCCTCTGCGATCAAGAGCCTCAAGGAAAGGGGCGGCTCATCACTGCAAGCCATCAAGAAATACGTCGCCTCTACCTACAAAGTAGATGCGGAAAAGCTGGCACCTTTCATCAAGAAATACTTGAAGGCAGCAGTGGCTAGCGGCGAGCTTGTCCAAACCAAAGGCAAGGGTGCGTCTGGCTCCTTCAAGCTGGCTTCAGGGACCACCGGTGCTCCGGACCAGCCCAAGGCTCCAAGCGGCAAGCGTGGTGCAGCTGCCCCTAAGGAAAAGAAGCGATCCGTAGCCAAGAAGGCAGCGGTGGGCAAGAAACCAGTCAAGAAGACTCCGCCTACAGCAGAAAAGAAAAAAAAGGCAGCAGCTGCAACCCCCAAGCCCAAGAAGGCACCTTCAAAGGCAAAAAAGGTGTCCAAACCTCCCACGAAGAAACCCCGTGCTCCAAAGCCAAAGAAGGTTGCCCCAAAGAGCAAGTCGCCCAAGAAAGCAGCCCCAAAGCGGAAATGAAGATGCCAGCAGGACCGCTGGCACTTTCTGTGGCACTGTACCACCTTATCGGCCCTTCTAAGGGCCAACAATACTAGTCATGAAGGTATCAGTTGTTGCAATCATTGCCTCCTATAGCCACACCTCTGCCGTTAGGTAAAATTCTGGTTAAAAAATTTCTTATGGTATTTGAAGCGGGGGAAATAAATAAATAAATAAAGAAATTTATCAATTACATTGTGTGTATAGTTTAGGTGCAAAATTATTTAAAGTTTTTAAGCAGGAAAACGTCTTACAAACATCTCACTCTTATTTCAGCATATATATATATATATACACATATATACACACACACACACACATATTTTTTTTGTAAGGATTAGGTCTCAGGGTATTAATGGTGAACTTTATGCTGCTGCTGCTGCTGCTGCTGCTGATGGTGCTGCTACTGCAGACAGGCACTGTTTGAAGAGTTTTTATTTCCTATGCAGAATACATTGCATTGTGTGCAAATCTTTTGTGTACAATATAAACAACCACCTCAAAACACAGACACTATAACTGTGTTTTTCCAAATTCTTATTAATGTAATATATTATTGGCTGGGTAAAGGTCAACGACAGCTAATAGGTACAAAAAGCCAGACAACTGTTTTCCTTTCAAATTTGACAGTTATTTTTAGCCCTAATAAGGGCTGTTTTTTTTTTTCCCCCTTGCAAAAAAAATGGCAAGGAACTCAAGCACGCTCGCCACGGATACGCCGGGCAAGCTGGATGTCCTTGGGCATGATGGTGACCCTCTTGGCGTGGATGGCGCACAAATTGGTGTCCTCGAAGAGCCCCACCAGGTAAGCCTCGCTGGCCTCCTGCAGCGCCATGACGGCCGAGCTCTGGAAGCGCAAGTCTGTCTTGAAGTCCTGGGCGATCTCTCGCACCAGGCGCTGGAAGGGCAGCTTGCGGATAAGCAGCTCGGTACTTTTCTGGTAGCGCCTGATTTCTCGCAGCGCGACAGTGCCAGGGCGGTAGCGATGTGGCTTCTTCACTCCCCCCGTGGCCGGCGCGCTCTTGCGAGCCGCCTTGGTGGCCAGCTGCTTGCGCGGCGCTTTGCCTCCAGTAGATTTACGAGCCGTCTGCTTCGTGCGCGCCATCGTGGTCCGTCTGCGCGTGCTGTAAAAATTTCAACAGTTTTGTTAAAGCTGTGGTGCACTGCGATTGGCCCGGCATCTCCATTGGCTGGCGAGAACAGCCAATCACAGCACAGAAGTCGATCCATAGAAACTAACGACAGAGGCGGCCGAGCAGCAGATTCAACCTAGCCTCCGAGCTGATCGGACGTCGGTGTGCGGCCTTGCCTCTTCGCTTCGCGTCGCGTCACCAGTAGCTCGTGGACACATGACTGGCAGCCGACCCGGGGAAGATTTTTAAATTCCTTAAGGGTCACCTCGAGCCTAGCCTGTTAAGGTCAGCGGCGAGCCAGTCATCCAGCGTATAGGGACACACGTTTAATAGTTTAACTGCACACAACACAGGTTTTTCAGTGGAGTTCCGTCTCTCCGACGACCAGGCCTCAGGGCCAGCCCTTGAGGGGGTCGGGGTCATGCCCGCGCAGGACATCCCTACAATTTCCATTCCGGAAAACCTACCACCCGGCGCAGCCTTAGTTCAGTACGACGGCGGCAGTTTCCAGGTCACTGTGCCTGAACAGACTGTTCAAACTGACACCTCCCAGGACGTTACCAACATGGAAACAATTGAACAAACCCCCGCACAGACCGAACAGCCGCCTCCCGGCACAGTTACTGTTTCAGAAGCAGCTTATTCCTCGTACTTGGAATGGCTGCGTAGCATGGAACGTAAGAAAAATGAACTGGAACGGAGAGAGGAGGAAAGAGGAGAAACAGAATGGCAAGAACAACGACAAAGACAGAGGAAAGTTCCGCTCGCAGCCAGGACTCGTACCATTGCGGTTTCGAACCGTTTCGCGGCGCTAGCTGAGAGCGCCGGCCCCCCGCCCGCGGCAGGGACCACCCACGCTCTTATCGCAGACGCCGGCGCAGACGCCGCGTCAGCACCGCTTATCGCGCCCACCCAGGGCGCGCACAGACACGGCGAGACGACCGCCTCTCCCAGCACGCCGCGCGCCAACAAACCGAGAAAACACTCACTGAGGCTGATTGTTCCAGACCAAAGTCTGTACAACCAGCTCGTGTCGCGCATGAGAGTGCTGGCCCCCGGGGGCGCGCAGATTTCGCTCGTTCGCGAGGGGCTGCAAATCTCGTGCGAGCACGAGCAGGCCTACAAAGCACTAAAAACGTATCTTGACTCTGTTCCAATACCCTATTTCACCTATAGTACAGCCTCAGAACTTCCGCAAAAAGTTGTTATTAAGATGCCCCGCTCAACCCCAACTGAAGCCATCAAAGAGGACCTCGAGGCGCGCGGCTACACTGTCCTCGACGTCTATCAATTTAAAGCTAAATGCTCGGACCCTGCCGACCCCACAAACATCTGGGAGGAACCACTGCCCCGTTTCTGTGTGACTGCCTCAAAAAATGACACACTGCCGCTGCTCACCACTCTCAAAGTCGTCAACATGACAAAAGTTGAAGTGACACAGTACAAGAAACGCGTAACAGATGTAGCCCAATGCATGAACTGCTGGCAGTTCTTGCATACTAAGAATTTCTGCCGATTGGCCACTCGTTGTAAACACTGCGCCGGGCCCCATACCTACGCCGCCTGCCCCAATCTGGGTAAAAATCCAAACTGTGCAAATTGCAAAGGCAAGGGAGTGCACGAGGGCAACTCAAAGCTCTGCCCCGAATATCTGAGGCAAGTCCAGTTCAGACAAAATGTTGCGTCTTCGCACGCTGAGCCCGCACTGCCTCGTGCACCTCAGGATTCGCCAGCAAATTTCCCGCAGCTTCCTGCTCGCGCCCCGGCGCAACTTGTTCGTCCCACGCTTTCCTTCGCGCAGGCGGCACTCAACCCCCCGCAAACGCAAACACGAAACATACAGCTTCCTATTCCCATGAAAAACCCGCCGATCCAGCCCACAGCAACTCCAAAATCACCCCCCTCCCCTCCATCCCTCCCCACCCCCGGACCATCTCCCTCAGGCGACTGCACTGGCATCCAATCCGCACTTTCCGACCTCCGCGACCTAATGAATTTCCTCCGTGACGCCAACTTCGTGGCCTTTATGGCCCACATGAAACCTTACATGCTCCTCGCCAACTCAGTCGCCGACTCATCCATGAAGACCCTCCTGCTCGTGCAGGCCCTGACGACTTTCATGGGCTGCGAGTAATGGTAGTACATCCCGCAGCAGCGCATCCTGGCTCCCTTTCCCTGCTCTACTGGAACGCCAATGGCATTTTTAAACAGTTATACGAGCTGGAGCGCGTATTGGAGATGTACGGCGTGGAAGTGGCCCTAATAAATGAAACTTTTCTTAAACCTAATAAACGTTTAATAATTAAAAATTATATCACTTACCGCACAGACCGAGTAACTCAAGGCGGAGGGACACTAATTTTAATACACAACAGAATACCACACCATTTAAATAAAACAATTTCAACTACCAATATAGAAAACACCTCTATAAATATTCGCACTCAAACAGGCCACATAACTTTAGTTGCAGCATATAATCCGCCTAACAAGCCCTTACTAAACGAAGATTTAAATAAATTAATTGATCAACCATACCCTTTTATTATAGCTGGCGATTTAAACGCCAAACATACGCAATGGCATAGCAGGTATATTAATGTCAAAGGGAACAGACTTGCTCATCACTCCACACTAAATAAATACACAGTTCGAGGCCCGCTCACCCCAACTTTTTATCATGCAAATTTAAATCACCAGCCAGATGTTTTAGATTTAATACTCACTAACATTGAACACTTAAATATTGAAATGGAAGTGCTCCCAGAACTAGATTCAGATCACCTGCCCGTTCATTGTCTTCTGGAAGCGAACATCTTAAAACACCCAAATGCAGTCCTTTGTAAAACACCTGTAGTAGACTGGGAAAATTTTAAAATAGAAACAGAGGAACTATTTGTCAATAATTTGGAAATAACATCAGCTGAACACGTAGACTCTGCCGCGGAACTAATTCAAAGTACGCTAATAAATACTCTTAAAAAACACACTAAATTCCTAAACAGGCGAGAATTCCTTAAACAAGCATTCCCGGAGGCCGACCTCCTACTCACTAATAAACGACACGCGCGACACGTTTATCAAAAACACCGTACTAAAGAAAACAAAGATAAATATTTCTCCTTGAAAAAACAATTAAAAAACACTCTTAACAAATTAAAAATAACTAACTGGGAGAACTTCATGTCTGAACTTTCCGACCATATGAATAAATTTTGGAAAATTTCAAAAATATTAAGAAACAAACATAAAAATACTAATTCTAACCCAATTCAAGCACCGACAGGAGAAATGCTGTACGAACCAGACGATAAAGCAAATGCAATAGCAGATAGCTACGAGGAGCAATTTTCACCTAATAATGATTTAGGGGACCCACAATTCACACAAGAGGTGCTTGAAAACTTAAATAATTTCCAACAGGCCCCAGTAATTTCCAATCCAGATTTAATTACACTTCCAGAATTACTCACAATTGTAAAACGCGTTAAAGAAAATAAAGCCCCAGGACATGATAAAATTACATATAAATTAATTAAAAACCTGCCAGTAAATGCACTCCTTGCCATTTTAAATCTGTTTAATGCTATTTTGACTTATCAACATTTTCCGCAGATATGGAAAACTGCAAAAATTATCACTTTACCTAAACCTGGAAAACCTCCTACAATTCCTACCAACAGACGGCCAATATCTCTCCTTAGTTCCATTAGTAAATTATTCGAGAAATTACTACTTTCAAGACTACAATTTCATTCTGTAGTACACAATATTATCCCGGATACACAATTTGGTTTTCGCTCAGCCCATTCTACAGTTCACGCACTCACAAAATTTACTACAGAAACCATGGCTGCCATGCAGAAAAAAGAATTCACAATAGCAGTATTCCTAGATGTCGCCAAAGCTTTCGACAAAGTCTGGATACCTGGTCTGATACAAAAATTAATTTCTTTCAATTTTCCTGATTGTTACATCAAATTACTAACCAGCTATTTTCAGGATAGGAAATTCTATGTTACCATTGACAAAGGCCATTCTTCCACTCGCTCCATCACTGCTGGAGTACCTCAAGGCTCTGCCATTTCTCCATTTCTATACAATATTTATACTGCTGACATACCAATTACTCATTCAAACATCCAAATGTATGCAGACGACACAGTTATCTTTACCCACGACAAAAGTTTACCGTATGCAATCCTACGCACACAACTTCAATTAAACGATCTCGAAATATGGTTCAATAAATGGAAAATTAAAACTAATCCCACTAAATCACAGGCTTTAAATTTTACCAACCGTCGGCTTAATCCAACACGAAATGTAACTTTAAATAACGAAATAATTCCCTATTCAGAAACTGCAACCTACTTAGGATTAACTATCGACAGAAAGCTAAGATGGAATACACATATAAATAAACTCAGGGGGTCGGCATTGGCTAAACTTCACCAACTTTACCCACTACTTAAAAGCAGTAATTTGCCTCGTCACCTAAAAATACTAATCTATGTTTCTACTGTCCGCTCAGCATTCATGTACGGTAACGAAGTCTGGGGTAATGTATCCACCTATTATAAAAATATTCTCCAAGTCATACAAAATAAATACCTCCGCATAATTGGGAACGCCCCTCCCAGGACAAGGACAGTAGAACTGCACGAACGACTAAAAATTCCCTTAATTAAAAACTACCTTGTTTTTCGCAACAATAAATTTTTTCATAAACTCCCACTTCACAACAACCCGGTTATTAAACGCATAGGCGATTATAATCCAGACATAAATAGACGTCTAAAACGCCCTAAAATGGCCGTAGATCTACAATAATTAAGTAAAAAAAAAATGAGTACAGACGCGGCCGCTCTTTGCGCCACAGCTCACAAGTAAATACTATTCTCGGTCCCGGACCGTCAAGAGAATTCCCGGCCAGAGCCGATCCAGCCAACCAGAGCGAAGCACCGACTTCGCTCCCGCACAGCTCGATTTATTTATACAAAAATTCAAACTCACACATAAAGTCAAGACTACACCACATTCAGGCAGAAAATAAATAAATAATATTCCTAATAATTACTAAATGAATTACATTAAATCTAACATACCCTCAAAATCAGGCTGTGTATTGGCTAGAGCCAATATCCAAACCTAACAACTCGAAGCACCGCCTTCGTTTATCCAACCAGACTTCATGCAGCACCTTCCTGGAGTTAGGGCCGCGCTTCTGCGGCCGATTAGCGTAACTTAGGCACTTAATGCACCCATTTTTTGGCTTAACTATAATAATTTTCAGACAATTCTGATCATTAAGACCCACTATATTCAAAATTTATTTTAATTAACTAGACAGGGAACGAGGCAGGTGGGGGACGCCTGCCTACACTCTCTCCCTTAGTGGGCAGGGAGGGGGGGTGAATCAAAAGGGTACCAAGGAGAGGAGTGGCAACACTCCTCTCCTTCGAGATGACGGCTGGGTTTGCGCTGCAGGCTCAGAAAGACAATTGACAGACGGGAGGAGGAGGGGGCCTTTCCCTCTCTCACCCTCACGCCACTGTATGATGCCAAAAAGGGAGGACAAGAGCCCCTCAAAAGGCTTGTACCTCCCCCGCGCTGAGGGGCTTCGCCCCAGTGATGAAAAGCGGCGGCGGCCGAGCAGCAGATTCATCGCGACCTCGGAGCTGTTCGGATCGTCGGAGTGCGGCCCTGCCTCCTTCTTCGCTTCGCACCGCTTCGATAGCTCGTGGACACGAGGGTGGCAGCCGACCTGCGAGTTAATTTTTAACAACTCGACAGGTCATCTCGAGCCTAGCCCGCTCGGGTCAGCGGCGAGCCCCCTCACAGCGATTAGGGATACGTTTTTGACAGACCACACGCTCTTAAAGCAACAGACAGGCATTCCAGCAACCTCCCCCCCCTCCTACACCCGCGCCCTGGGGCCGGCTGGGGAAGGGGCCAGTGGCATGCAGGAACAGGACATCCCGTCCCTGTCAATTCCGGACAACCTTCCGCCTGGCGCAGCCCTAATCTCCTACGAGGGAGGTACTTTCCAGGTACAGGTACCTGACCACACCATATCAGACACCGCACCCCCCCAGGAACCCACGAACATGGACACGACCACCTCTGTCCCTCCTACCGACTCCGCGCCGCTCATGGTCCCCGCGAGCGACATGGCGAAATTCAGGGCCTGGCTGCACTTCCAGGAAAAAGAAAAGAATGCAGCAGAGCAGCGAGAGGAGGAACAGGAGCGACAAGCTGAATGGACCATGCAGCGGAAACGGCAGCGAACAACAGCGCCAGCAGTCAGGCCACCTGAAATCGCGGTTACAAATCGCTTCGCCACGCTCGCGGAGGCAGACGCGTCCCGACCCACGGCAGGGCCCTCCAGCGCCCCCCCTCCACCCGCTCCAGCTCCGGCCAATCAGGGCGCAGCCGCCCCCTCCACCCGCACCCCGCGTGCCTCAGGACCGCGCAAACACGCGCTCAGGCTGGTCGTTCCAGACCAGTCTCTCTACAGCCAGCTGGTGGCTCGCATGCGATCTCTCGCCCCAGGGGCCGCGCAGATTTCTCTCGTGCGCGAGGGCCTGCAGATCGCGTGCGAACACTTGCAGGCATACCAATCTCTCAAAAAATACCTTGATTCAGTGCCAGTCCCGTACTACACTTTCTGTACAGCCTCTGAGTTGCCTCAGAAAGTTGTTGTCCGCATGCCGCGCGCCACGCCAACGGAATCAATCAGAGAAGACTTGGAGGCACGTGGGTACACCATCTTGGACGTCTACCAATTCCACAAAAAATGCGCGGACCCTGCCGATCCCACCAACACCTGGGAGGAGCCACTACCGCTCTTTAGCGTCACGGCCGCTAAGAATGACACCCTCCCTCGCCTCACGTCACTCACAACTATCAACATGACCCGTGTTGAAGTGACACAATACCGCAAACGTGTCGGGGACGTTGCGCAGTGTCAGAACTGCTGGAAGTTTTTGCACACTCGCAACTTCTGCCGACTCGCCACCAAATGCAAGCACTGCGCCGGGCCCCACACATACGCCGCCTGTCCCAACCTCAACAAAAATCCCAACTGTGCGAACTGCAAGGGAAATGGCGTGCACGAGGGGAACTCCAAACTTTGCCCCGAATACCTGAAGTATGTGCAATTCCGTCAGGATCAGGCGTCTTCGCGCGCAGAACTCGCGCAGCCTCTTGTGACACAGCCAACACCAGCTCACTACCCACTGCTACCACCCCCCGCACCCACGAGGCCAGTGGTGCCAACTTTCTCGTTCGCACAGGCGGCGAACAACAACGCACAACGCATCATCGTACCGCAACACACACCAGCTCCCACCCCCCCTCCTCCCCCCACCCCCTCCCAACACCCACCCCCCCTCTCCCAAGCTCCTACCGCAACTCCAAGCTCCCTCGGCGACTGTGCTGGCATCCAATCCGCCATGTCCGACCTCCGGGACCTGATGAATTTCCTGCGCGATGCCAACTTCGCCGCATTCATGGCACACATGAAGCCCTACATGCTCCTTGCCAACACAGCCACCGATCCCTCAATGAAGACCCTCCTGCTGGTGCAGGCCCTGACAACCTTCTCCGGGGCCGTTTAATGGGTACACATCCTCCTGCCCCGAACCCAGGTACCCTTTCCATCCTGTACTGGAATGCTAATGGGATAACCACACAACTCTACGAACTTGAGAGAGTTCTGGAGGAGTACGGAGTGGAAGTGGCCTTAATTAACGAAACATTTTTAAAACCTACAAAACGTTGCACTATTAAAAATTACATAACTTACCGCACAGACAGAGTAACTGCCGGAGGAGGAACTCTAATTTTAGTCCATAACCGACTTCAACACCACATAAATAAACCTTCAGAAACCAGCCACATAGAAAATACGTCTATAAATATTCGCACAAATACCGGCCACATAACTTTAGTCGCAGCCTACTGCTCGCCAAATAAACCTCTGCTAAATACAGACCTCAACGAAATAATAAACCAACCGCACCCATTCATTATAGCTGGCGATCTAAATGCAAAACATAAACAGTGGAACAGTAGATATAACAATCGCAAAGGGGCAGTGTTAAGCGAACACTCACTACACAATAAATATTTAATCCATGCGCCGATCACTCCCACGCATTACCATGCTAATATCAGCCATCAGCCAGACGTTTTAGATATAATTCTCACTAATATTCCTAATATAAATATTCAACTAAAAGTTCTGCCAGAACTTGATTCTGACCATTTACCTGTACACTGTGTTATTGAAACACATGTTCTAACACATCCAAACCCAGTACTTTGTCGAACCCCGGTCATCAACTGGGAGACATTTAAAATTGAATTAGAGGAAATATTTGAAAATAATAATATAATAATAACTTCTAAAGAACAAATAGACCCCGCGGCCGAAATAATTCAAAATACATTTTTAAACATAGTTAAAAAGCACACCACGTTTTTAAACAGGCGCGAATTTTTAAAACATGCATTTCCGGATGCCGACCTCCTCCTAATAAATAAAAGACAAGCACGCCATAAATACCAAAAATTCCGCACACTTGAAAATAAAAATAAATATTACGCACTTAAAAATCAACTTAGGCACGAACTTCTCAAATTAAAAATACATAACTGGGAACACTTTGTAGCTGATCTCTCTGATAGCATGAATAAATTCTGGAAAATAGCTAAAGTATTAAGAACCACGACTAAAAATACAAACTCTAACCCGGTTCAATCCCCGACAGGTACACTTCTCTACGAACCATCTGATAAAGCTAACGCAATTGCCGATTGCTACGAACAGCAATTTACACCGAATAACGACATCGGAGACCCGA
>NW_026962645.1:50000-72500 GCF_032445375.1 Bacillus rossius redtenbacheri | reverse complement strand
AGGAATTAAAAGTAGTTGTGACGCAATTTATTAGAGCCCCGATGGGCCAAAAAATTTCTTTAACGCAGAATAATTAGAGCCCCGCTGGGCCAAAAGTTCCTTTGACGCAATATAATTAGAGCCCCGCTGGGCCAAAAATTTCTTTGACGCAATTTAATTAGGGCCCCGCTGGGCCAAAAAGGGGTGTCCTGGGCATGTCAGTCATTGGCTAGTCCAATGCTGAATATTTGCACCACAGGACGTAGATAGGCACATCGGGCCAGTAAAGTCTAGTAGTTTTGTTAATTTGCCCCTCGTATACGGGATGTGTGGAGTCTAGTTTAACCTGGCTTAGGCAAGTCGCGGTTTTTTAAATTGTCGCTGGACAGCTGGGTCGTAATCGGGGATATTATTAATAAATAAATTAGGATGAGCCGGGAGTTGGCCATAAAAAGACCTATTTTGGCGTTTTATGAAGTCCGAAACATATTCTACTTTAAGGAGCTGATGTACTGCTAAATTACTAGTATACCAGTCGCAATCGGCGATTACTCGCAGGAATCTATTTTGTGTGACTTGGAGCTTCTTTATGTGCGACTTGGCCGCATAGCCATAAATCTCGCAAGCATAGAGGAGTTGAGGGCGAACTATTTGTAAATATAATTGAAGTTTCTTCCTTCTAGGGAATTGAGGGGCCTTAAACATTGGGTATAAAGATCTTAGAGTTCCGAGAGCAATCCTTGTAACTTTAGTAACCTGATGTTTCCAGGTGAGACTCGGGTCGAGAGTTAGGCCTAAATATCGCACCGATTTTTCAAATGGAATTGCTTGATTAAATATTTTGAGTTCGCGATCAGGAACTGTACGTTTTTTTGTTAAAACTATGGTAGTAGATTTGGCGCCATTAATTTTTATGCGCCAGCGAGTGTACCATTGTTCGAGTGACGTGAGCTGCCTTTGGACAATAGTTAGTGCAAAATTTAAATTGGAAGATTGGTAAACTACCGCAGTGTCGTCCGCATAAAGCTGCACATGAGCATGTTCGCGCGGTATATCGGCTGTATACACATTATAAAAGAAGGGAGAGAGGGGTGAGCCCTGCGGTACCCCAGCTGTGAGTTCCCGAGTAGAAGACCTCGCCCCATCTATCGCGACAAAAAATTTTCGGCGCCATAAATAATGGGCCACCAGATGAATATATGTGTCCGGAAAATTAAAAGTCACAAATTTTTTAATTAGGCCAGGAATCCAGACTTTGTCGAAAGCTTTCTCCGCGTCTAGCATAGTTGCTACTGTGAACTTCGCTCGCGAGTTAAATCCATCAGTGGCATCTTCAACAAGCTTGATTAATGGATGAGATGTGGAGTGGCCACTCCGAAAACCGAATTGATTATCTGGGATAATGTTATGTTGGTCGGAATGCTCTTTAAGTCGTTTTAATAAAATTTTTTCAAAAATTTTGCTAGTGCTATTTAAAAGGCTAATAGGGCGCCTATTTTGCGGTAAAGACGCATTTTTCCCTGGCTTTGGAATCGTAATTACTTTCGCGAGTTTCCACTCGGAAGGATAAGTTTTTAAAATAAAAATAGCATTCAAAATATTTAAAAGATATTCGAGTGCTGAAAATGGTAATTTTTTGAGTGATTCGAAATTAATTCCATCAGGTCCGCCTGCTTTATTTTGAGGTCGCGATTGAATTGTTCTTAATAGTTCGTGAATTGTTATAAGTTCCGGCTCTATTTGCGTGGCTGTTTGTAGGTAATTATTTACCGCGACTGTAGTGGTTCGAGTAAATTGAGGGTCGTTTACATCCTCATTCGGCGAAAATTGTTTCTCAAAAATATCCGCGATCGCATTTGCCTTGTCGGCCGCGTCATATTTTATGCCCGTGTCCGTAATTATTGCGGGAGTAGAAATAAATTTATTATTGCCTCTTAATGTGCGCGTGAGGCGCCACATTTGCCGAGGCTGTGTAGCGACTTCCGTTACTAGATTCCCGAATTTATCTATTTTTAATTGTTTAAGTTTTCGAGTAACTTGCGCTTTTAGGCGATTGTATTCCGTCCTGGCTTGCGGTGTTCGCGTTCGCTGATAGTTATTTCGCGCCTGACGTTTTAAAATGATTAAAATATCGACATCTGGATAGTTAATTCTTGTAAATTCTCTTTTGTTCATTAATTTCGTGTGTGTTTTGCGCACGTCTGTAATCGTGTCAGTAAACAATTTAACATGCGTGTCAAGTTCTTCGGGAGTGTTTATCGTCGGTGGTTCAATAAAAATTGTTTCTAAATCATCGCGAAATTTGTCCCAGTCGGTAACTCCGAAAGTTCGGTTAAAAATGGCCGCGCAAAACTGGGCATCAAAAGTCAATTGTATTAATACAGGAAAATGATCGGAGTCTAACTCATCTAATTTTTCGGAAGTAACTTGTGCTCCCGGAATGTTGGTAAAGGCTATATCTAAAATTTCCGGCATGCCCCCATTAGTTGGGTAGCTAGTCGGCGAATTTGGAGCAAAAATTTCGTAATTATTTCGAGCCGCATGCTCAGTTAAATTTCTCCCCGCTGGGTTTGTATTTCTGCAACCCCAGTCTTCGTTTTTACTATTTAAATCACCAGCTATGAAAAAGTGCTGCATTGGATTTATTAGTTTATTTAAATCGCTAATCAATAAAGGCTTGTTCGGTGGTTTATAGACTGCCGACATACAGACGTGCGCATTTTTGTTACGAATATTTATGCTGGTGGCCTCAATGTGCTCTAAGCCAGTTATTTTTATAGGGTGATGATTTATGCCGTGCTTAATGAGAATGGCTGTACCGCCCCCTAGGGTGTCGCGGTCGGTTCTATAGGTTGTATAACCACTGATATTAAAACGATGGTGAGGCCTTAATTTTGTCTCCGAAATTAATGCCACATCTATCCCGTATACGAAAAGACATTGTTCTAATTCGTAGGATTTGGCACGAATGCCATTTGCATTAAAATTAAGGATTTGTAGTGTTTTCCCCCTGTCTACAGCCATTTACTGAAGCACTTTCGCGAGGGCCTCCAGCAAAATGGTCTGACGCTGTTTTGTATTTTGCGCGGCGCGGATGCGAGGGTAATATGGCTCCAAGGCCTGAACCAGGTTCCAGTAATCGCAGAGGCGGAGAATTTCAGCGAGTTCCCCCAGGCCTGTCACGGTTCTAGTTTCGTTTGCTTCTATCTGTGCTGCTGTTCGCTGCTCGCTCTTTTCTACACGCGCCTGAACGATTTCCTCGGCTGTGCGGCGCGGTGCACTGGGCCCAGCGACAGTGGAAGCGAAGGTCGCGCGAGTTTCCTGTCTGCTCGGTTGGCTGCCCTGCGCCCCGGTATGCGTGACGTCAGCGCGCGCAGCTACCTGCCCGGCCACCTGTGCGGGCCGTCGCGTAGGTGCCGGGGGGGGGAAGTTCGCGTGTGTCGCCTCTGGCGCGGGCGCTCGCGGCGCAACACGGGCTGCCTTCTGCGCTGCCTGCTCGGCTAAAATCTGCTTTCTAGCCTCGACGCGGTTTAAATATACCGGGCACTGCTTCCAGGCCGCGGTATGCCCTGTCGCATTACAGTTCGTGCACACTTTAGGCGCCTCCTCGGGGAGTGTGCACTGATCGCGAGGATGCGGGCCCGCGCATCGGATGCACTTAGGGACCTGACTGCAGTTCCCTGTCGTGTGGCCGAAGTCGCCACATCGCCTACACAGTGGGATGTCTTCCGGCCGGTTGCGGTATTTTTCTACTTTAATACCACTTGTGTAGTATAAAGTCTTAATTGAGTAGATGTCCCGCGCACTCGGGGCGACAGTGACAATAAACGATGATGACGGTTCGTAGGATTCACGGCCCGTATTTCTGTCAGTGAACTTGAAACTTAGTTGTTTGACGAACGTGACCTCGAAACCTAAGGCACGAAGTTCTGTTTTGAGAGCCTCCACTGGAGTGAAGCGACTGAGGTTCTTAATTACTACCTTTTCGCCGCGCTCGCTTGGCTGGGAGAAGGTGTGATGCGGAATGTTGTTGGCTCTGAGCCAATTGACGCCTTTTATTTCGTCGGCCTTTGAGTCAAAAGCGACCTTGACCTCTTGCCTCTTAGAAATTGTTAATCGGTTTTTGATACCGAGCTGCGCGAACACAGGCCCGATATTGCCGACCACTTGAGAATTTTTTATTACAAACGGCACTCGTTTGTAACGCGGGGCTTCGTGCCCTTGAGGTTGTTCGCTGCTGCTCGCGCCTGCATTATTTGATTTTCGGACTCGGCGCTTCTGAACAGTGAAGCCCTCGTCATCCTCACTTTCGCTACCGTTTTCGCTAGAGTTGGGGTCCTGCGCCCCTGAAACTTTTTTTGCATTGCTGCATCCTGGCTCGCTGCCTTCATGAGTGCGTTTAACGGCCGTGCCGCAGTCCATACGCTCCTCCTCCTCTCCTCCCATCGCAGTGGGTTGGCACCCTGCTTTGAAAAAAGCAGGGACCACCGTGGTAGCCCTGTTCGCGGTGTCGCGCGTCGCAGTTACTGTCCGCACTAACGCAGCCTGCCTACCCGACCTGTCACCTTCACACTGGCCACTGACCTGAGCTCCCTATGTAGAGAACCAGGCTAGGCTAAGAGTAGGACGTCCTACTCGTACCAGTGCGCGGTAAAGAGTGTGTGAGTGTGTTTTACCCCGGCCGCTGGAAATTACTTTTGTTACACGTCCCTCCGCGGAGCGCGACCAATCACGAGCCGCGGAGCGCTCCGATTGGTCGCGCAACAAGAAGCCAAGAAAACTTTTCACGAAAAAAATTCAGTTCCCGTCTCACTCACTCACTCACTCACTCCACTCGTTGTTAGCTGTTCGTGCAGTGAGCATGTAGTTTCTGCTCTGCCACAGTGAGCATATTCAGTTAGATTTCCACCCCCAGTTTTTACGACCGCGTCGTGCGACGGATAGGCTTGTATATATGAGTGTGTGACACCCAGAGGCGCAGCGCCTCGTTGCCTAGCCGCGGCCCTGGCTAACTCAGTCCCAGGGTCGTAGGTCAGTGGGTGCTCCACTCCCTTCCTTTGTGGTAGGCGTTCCGTAATAATTCCCTAGCTTCAAATTTTTTCGTAAAAATGGCAACAGGCCAAGTTAGCCAAATGGACATCACTGCTAGTGACCGAGCAGGCGTTAAAAGGTCCAGCAATGAGCTAGATGACCGCGCGGCCAAATATCTCAGTATAGGTCAGCAGCCAGGGCCCTCACATGCCCCCCAGTTGCCAGACAACTGCATGGCAACAGCACCGGCTGACACGGCCTTGCCGGCACCGGTAGCTGATAGCCAAGGCACACAATCTCAACCTCAGACACAGGCGGACCCCCCCATCTACAAGTCCGCCCCCATAACAGTGTGGCACAATGCAAAAGTGCCCTACGAATGCTTGTACGACAAGCTCATGCAACACCACATCAAATTCATGGCAAAAAACACTCAGAGGGGTACTATGTACCACTTCGCTTCAGTCCCCATGTATCATGAGGGACTTAGAATCATCTCAGAATCCGGGGTCGAATTCTTCGTAACCCGCGCACCAGAGGACAAGCCCCTCAAGTACGTCCTCAAGGACATTCCTGCCGGCACCAACATCAGCCGCATCACCAGCGACCTTCTGGCGCAACATGTCCCTGTCGTAGTCATTCATCAAATGTATGACTTCAACAGGCGCGCCCTCAACATGTTCCTGCTGGATGTGCCGCAGGGCAGCGAAGATAAAATCAACCAAATTAAATATGTATTTGGACTCAGAGTACGCATTGTCGACTACCTGCACCCAAATGCGCCATTGCAGTGTGGCAACTGCTGCCAGCTCGGACATGTGTCTAAGCAATGCCATTTCAGGATCGCGTGCCCCCAGTGTGCAGGGCCGCACAAGCACCAACAGGGCTGCTCAAATCCGCCAAAATGCGTAAACTGCCAACAGGGCCACAATGCCAGATTCAGGGGCTGCCCTGAGTACCTCAAGGCCATGGCTCGTCGCCGGCCTAGGGACAGAGGCGCCCCCAATCTGCGGCAGACTGCCCCTAATAATAACTATTACCAACATACAAGACAACCGGGCAGGCAGGCACCACAACCACAACACATAACATCTCGACAAGCTAACCATCAGGCGGACAGTGATGGCTGGCAACAAGTCCGCCATGGTCGAAGGGCCAGAAGTCTGCCAAGAGAGCAGCACTGGCCAGCCCAAACCAACAATAGGTTTCAAGGCCTCGACGAAGAAGACTACCCCGATGCACTTGCATGGTCCCCGCGTCAACAACGAGGGCAGAGGCAAAGAAACGCCAGAGCTGCGTACCACAATCACACGCAGCAACCCCAGCAACAGCAACAACGCAGACAAGAGCCACGCAGACCAGCACAGCAGCCTAAGAACAGTGAGCCGCAGCAAACGCGGCTGACTGAACTGCAGGCTGCACTGCGTGAAAATGCCAGGCAAACTGCACCAACTCAGCAACCTGCCCCGGCGCAGCAACATCCTGCCACCGCTGTTGCTGCCAGCCAGCCTGTTCCAGTTCCAGTTGCCCAGCCGGCGCAACCAATAACTGCCAACCTCCCGCTGCCACTGCCCCCAATGGAGGTTACGCAAGCGCAGACAGACACTAACTTCAAGGCGTGCTCAGTGCTTAAGGGCACTCTCACAAAAATTGCCACAACACAACCAATCCACATGGACATAGCCACAAAACTTGTCAACCTCCTCACAGCCTGGTTAGACACTACTGTCCCCCTTGAACACAGAGTCCGCCTTGCAGTTGAGCTCATCACTGCCATGTCCGACGTTGCACATGCACCCACACATTAATCATACCATCACCATCAAAAATATTGCCACATGGAATGCAAACAGTGTCCGCCACAAAACACAGGAGCTAGAGTTATTTCTTCGGGAACACGACATCCACATTTTAGCTCTTACAGAAACACACCTGGCACCCACAGACACATTCAGACTACAGGGTTACATTATACACAGGAAGGATCGCACAGCCCAGGGGGGAGGGGTTGCTCTAGCAATAAAATCCACCATCTTACACCACACTATACAAACTCCAGACCTAGGCATGATGGAGGCAGTAGCAGCCTCAGTCACTATAAATGGCAGGCCCTGCACAGTCATTGCTGCCTATGCCCCACCAGGAAAATCATTAAAAACAGAAAACCTGCAGGCTCTGGCAACATTCACACCCTCCTTTCTGTTGCTAGGGGACCTAAACGCCAAGCACCCCTCCTGGAACTGCGCACGGGTCACTGCAAATGGACACACATTGTTTCGACACCAGGAACAGAGCACATACATGGTGTGCGCTCCCTATCACCCCACCCGCTACCCCACCTCCTCACTCCAGACACCAGATGTACTAGACATAACCATTTATATGAACACAAATTTTATTTATGAACTAGAAGTAATCTACGAGCTTCACTCAGATCATATGCCAGTTATTGCTACGCTTGAAAATACCGACTCGCTAGCAACGCAACCTAAAACAAGCCGCAACTACCATAAAGCAAACTGGAATAAATTAAATAGCTACATTGAAAAACACATAAATCCTGTTGCCATCATTTCCTCCCCAAATGACCTCCAATCCTATTCCGCCTCCCTCACACAGGTAGTTGCGGAAGCCATAAATGTATCTGTCCCACTTTCAAAACGAACAGCTGACCCGGCGACACTTCCACTCTACATAAAGGAGCTCATCACAGACAAGAACCAAGCACGTCGGAGATGGCAGAGAAACAGATGCCCAGCCTTGAAGAGGATTTTTCAACACCTGCAGACAGAAGTAAACAATCAGCTCGCACTTCTTAGGGCCAGAGTATGGGACGAGAAACTTTTCAACCTCACCACAAAGGACAACTCCCTCTGGAAACTAACCAAATCACTCTCCAAAAAACCTATCACTATCCCTCCTATCCAACTCCCGACTGGAGGCGTCGCCTACACACCCACAGACAAAGTGGCAGCGCTGGCGGACAGCCAAGAACTTGCCTTCCAGCCAAACGTACAGCCCACAGATCCAGAGCATGAAATACATGTAAATGACCAGGTCAGCCAAATCAGGAACTCACCCCTCCTGGAGGAGCCTGTACTCACCTCTCCTGAGGAAGTGAGGAGAGTAATAAAATCACTAAAAAACAACAAGGCACCTGGCATGGACAAGATACCTACGATCGTCCTAAAACAACTACAGGACCCAGCTCTGCAGGCAATAGCCACCTGCATAAATGGCATACTAAACACCAATACATGGCCAACTGTGTGGAAAAACGCCAAAGTCATCCTACTCCCCAAGCCTGGTAAAGATCCCCGCCTCCCTAACAGCTATCGTCCCATCAGCCTCCTCAATACACTTTCAAAAATAGCTGAGAAAATCCTCACCAGCCGCATCCAACAAAATCTGGAACAAAATCACACTCTCCCTGACTACCAGTTCGGTTTCAGAGCGGGGCACTCAACAACCCACCAACTGGTGCGGATAGTTGAACAGATCACACTATCCTTTGACTGGAGACAGTACACTGCTGCGACATTTCTAGACATAGAAAAGGCCTTCGATCGTGTGTGGCATGAAGGCCTAATCTATAAACTTCACACAGCACACATCCCTGACACATATGTCCGCACACTAGATTCTTACCTACATGAACGACACTTCCATGCCTGCATCCCAGGTGCCACCTCTACACGCCGTACCATCAAGGCTGGTGTACCACAGGGCAGTGTTCTAGGCCCCTTATTATTCAACATCTATGTGGCAGACTTCCCAGCCTTCCCACAGGGGGTAGAAGTAGCGTGCTATGCAGATGATACGATGCTATATTCAAGCTCTGTGAGGCCTGCGGCTGCACTGCAGAGAGTACAGGCAGCACTAAACCTACTGCAGCAATGGTTTACAAAGTGGAAAACTGCAGTCAACGTAGGAAAATCAAAGGCCATTATTTTTACCAAGCGCCATGTTCCAGAACATCTGCCACTACTATCACTTTTCAATGCCGCAATCTCTTTCTACCCCTGTGTGGAATACCTGGGTGTACTCATGGATGCCAGGCTTACATGGAAACAACACATTCAAAACAAGCGAGCCAAGGCCTATGCGAGGCTCGCGCAATTATATCCTCTCCTAAATCACAAGAGCAGCATCTCCACAACAAACGGTAAGCTTTTATATCAGGCATGTATAAGGCCTATTATGACCTATGCAGCCCCAGCTTGGAGCTATGCCTCCAACACAAATCTCCGCTCACTGCAATCTGCGCAAAATAAAGCTCTCAGAAGAGTCGCACAAGTGCCTATCTATGTCCCCACAGCACTCATACACAAGGAGCTACACATGGACACACTTCAGCGAATATACTTTAAACTATCGTCATCCTTTTATTCCCAATCTGCCACACACTCCAATCCACTCATTCGTAGCCTTGGAAAATATAAACCTGAAGATTCAAGAACACACAAGAGACCAAAACACGTGTTGTGCGAGAAGCCGCCGTAATTCCGCGGCAGCGCACACACGAAATTCACAACCACCGACCGGAACAGCGCTGATTGGCTGCGAGCGCGCGAGGGGGCGTGGCTCGAGGTAGTCGCGCGCGGTTGCGGACGGTATAGAAAACTTTCACTTAGTTCCATTCCCGTGCGCCCGCGCAGAGAAGTCACTTCAGTTTTCATTACAACTTTTTCTGCACTACACCTAGTGCTTCGGTCTTTTACCATCGAATTTAGCAACTCTCACGCAATCAATCACACCACATTCCAACGATCTTCTGCCTTGTGCTTCGCTACAGTGTATGCAGAGACACCGCCCATAGTGCCTGCAGCCATGTGAGCGGCGCGCCGACTGCAGAGATCGTCAGCTTCTCCCCAAGTTTGCCCTCCACAGCACCCACTGTATATAATTAGTGTTAAAAATTATTTCGCAACGTAAAATTAAATATTCCCAAGTGTTCCTTCCTCCCAGTGTTAGATATTAGTGCTACGATTAATATTCTTTCTCGTCCTAATTTTAGCAACTCCCTTCCCCTGCCACAGCGACTCGCCGACTGCAGAGTACATCATTTTCTCCCCAAGATTGCCACCCCAAAACCCATTAAAAATTATTTAGTGTTACAAAAATTCTTTCGCGACATAAATAAAATTTCTTTCAGAGTTATTTCTTCACAGTGTTAGATTTTAGTGCTACGATTAAAAATTTTTTCTCGTCATAAAATCTAACAACCCCGTCCTATGTGTCACAGAGACGCCAACCACAGTGCCTGTGTCAGGTCCCCACTGCACGATCTCCTGTAATTTCGCAGCATGAATCATCATGTGCTGTGTACTCTTACGTTTATGTTATTTTAGTTGCAGGTCGCGCCGACGGACTGGCGAACTCGGCGTTGCTGAGACCAATCTTCAAATTCCATGTTCCTGCCATGTACAAGTAACCAGGTTACACCAACATAACGCATCTGGCCATCCCAGGCAGATGCGTTATACCTTATCCAATTTTCCCCCTCCTCCCCTCTGGGATATCCGGGCGGACATTTTCACTACCGGGTAGCAGGTTTCCTCCAGTGCGATCGCTGGTTTACTGCTGCCAACCCATTTGCTAAACCCCTATGCCTGCCGGAGCACTAATTCCCGTGCTCCTGCAGTCTTGCTTCGCGCCAGACGCACGTCGCCGCGCTACTCCCCCCTCCCCCGCAGGAGTGGGGAGTGGCACTGGCATTTTTTCAGTATCTAAAGTAAGCGTATAGGTCCCACCTGGCACGCATAAATTTCCTCTCGTCACATCACTCCCATTTTTATAGGAGGGCCCACAATCACTTCGGTTGTGTGGGACTGGCTTTAGCGTGGAGGGGCTATTGCAAAAAAAAAAAAAAAAAAAAAAAAAAAAAAAAAAAAAAAAAAAAAAAAAAAAAATAAAAAAAATTCCCGTCTCACTCATCTAGCGACAGCGGCACAGCTCAGACCTACGATGCCCCCCAAGACGAGCGGTAAGGCAGCCAAAAAGGCGGGCAAGGCCCAGAAAAACATCTCGAAGGGCGACAAGAAAAAGAAGCGCAAGAGGAAGGAAAGCTACGCAATCTACATCTACAAAGTGTTGAAGCAAGTTCATCCGGACACTGGCATATCATCTAAGGCCATGAGCATCATGAACAGTTTCGTGAACGACATTTTCGAGCGCATCGCGGCAGAGGCCAGCCGCCTCGCCCACTACAACAAGCGCTCCACCATCACCAGCCGCGAGATACAGACGGCCGTGAGACTGCTGCTGCCCGGGGAGCTGGCCAAGCACGCTGTCAGCGAGGGCACCAAGGCTGTCACCAAATACACCAGCTCCAAGTGAGCAGGTCTGGTGTGCACATGCTTACATAAACGGTCCTTTTCAGGACCAAGAACATGATCATGAAAGGAAATGCTTCTGCTGCTGTTCTACAATTCCCTCAATCCCTATGATAGTAAATGTAAGCTTAACCAAGGCAGAAATATTTTCATTAAAAAAAGTCTTTAAGACGCATGGTTTACTGGCTGAGATATATATATATATATTTTTTTTTTTGCTTACTTCTGTGGTCATTAGTACATTGCTACAAATATATTTATATATATAAAAAAATAAATAAAAAAATCCTTTCTATTTAATTTAGTTAGATCATATATCAATATTAATGGCAAAGACCAGTTGCATCGATTCACTTTGAAAATAATTCCATTTGTGCTAAAACTGGACACAGTAAAAAAAAAAAAAAAAAAAAAAAAAAAAAAAAAAAAAAAAAAAACTGAAAAAAAAAAATATATATACACACACACACACACATAATTCGAATTCATATTATGCTTAACTGCGTTTGAATTTGCAATCATGCACAAGATGTTTTGTACTTCGAAGTAAAAACAACATAATGTACTATTTAACTACCCACAGTACAAATGGATCCAAAAAAAAAGTGAATTTTCATGCAGACGAAAATGCTTACATTTATTCTATTTATATTAAGTACCCATTACTAACAGCTTATACTGGGTGGAATACAACAGTTGACATGATTTTACTTATATGGCAATTTAATATTTAACCAAAATTAATGGTAAACTAATATTTTAAAGTGTCATTTATGGCCCCTTACCTTCAGCATGTTTGCTTCCTTGCACACAAACGAGGACAAACACATCACCCAACTGAAAAAAAAAAAAAAATTTCACTTGCATCACAAATAATTTAAAATTTTTCACCACATGAAGTAAATATTTCGCAATAAAAAAAAATATAGCCCTAGGACTCGTGTGCACACCTTTTCTTCCCCACATCGCACACGCAAACAAAACTTCCAAATTATTACAAAATCACTCGATTATTATACATACATAAACACACATGTATTTTCCGAATAAGTGAGAAATGCAGGCCGATGAAAGTCAAATTTCGTTTCGGAAATTAAATCTCGCACAACTACCGACACATAACCAAACTTGCGTACATTTACATAGCATTAACCCTCTAAATAATAAACAAATGAAAGCAGAAAAAACAACATCGCTACCCACCGCGCGCGCTCCTGGCGGCGGGAGTAGGAACTACTTTGCACACAGACCGACATAGCCCCCTGCCAAAAACAGTAAAATAAATAATATATATAAGTCTTTTGGCGGGAAAAAATTTCTCAACCGCCTGGGAGCACCCTAGTGTGTGCCTGTCTTTAGGTTATGTTACTTTTAACTTCATTTTCTACAGGCAGACGCGAGGGTGCTCGCCCATTATTTTTATTTTTTTAAATTCTTTCCTACCTTTGGTGTGCCATGCAAGAATTTATCGTCAAAATGGCGGCCCCGAGTGCAAATTTCTCGTCTGCACTGCTGGCTGGATGATTATGTGATGTTTTGAAGGAGGGTGTTTTTTTTTTTGTTTGGATTTTGTGTGAGGGGGGGAGGGGGCTGGGCTAGCTTTTTTTTTTTTAAATTTTCTAAACATTCATCTCTTATGTAACAGTGTTCAGCATTAAAAAATTTAAAAGAAGAGGCACTTACTCATCAATTTCAAAACAGCCTATGAAGAAAAATAAAAAAAATTTAAATTCATTCCAGTTTTATACATTCATGATTTGATCACATGTATAACTTTTCTTTTTTATTACCTTATTTAATTTTATTATTATTACTACTATTGCTGCTACAACCTAGAAGATACCTCAGTGATACTAATACCTGCTGGTAAAGTTAAAGGTTTCACCTTTCTTTCTTTAAACATATCACAATACCTTTCTTGAGTTAAATATTATCTAATGGCTTTAAGAAGTTATGGTAATGTTCATCAGTTATAGAGTGTGGGTTTGTGTGTGTGTGTGAGAGTGTATTTTGAAGAGGGCTTTGGTGGTTGGGATGGTGAGGGTGGTGGGTGTTGTGTTTGGGGGGGGGGGGGGGGGGAAGTAAAAGAGTGTTCATTACACGATTTCTCCTGTTGTTTGTAACAATCACACCTGGTATAGCTATTTCGAGTGGCAAATACAAACTGCAAAAAAAAAAACATCTATATCATTGCCAACGGCCATATCACGATGAACACACCGGTTCTCGTCCGATCTGGTTGTAGTGCGCGCGAAAATCGGTGCCGCGATTTCCGCAATTTTTCGTATATAAAGTGCCGCGAGTGCTATTTTCGGGTGTGATTCGTGTTCCTCAAACACCTGTGCATGCGCACAATTGAAGGTAAGACGCGGCTTTGCCGAAAAACATTATAAACAGTGTTTAAAATATTCGTTAATGTATGTAAACAAACAATCTAGTTCAACCATAGAGCATGACTCTCATAGAAGCAATCTTTCGGGCGGGTGTGTTCCCATATCGACTTCTATTACTGATAAATTAATTGGAGCACCCCATACCTCTTCTGAAAGCAACATGGCGACTTGTATTAATATAAATACAAATAATTTAAATGATATGGATAACTCTAACCAAACCATGTACGAACTGTACTGCCCAGCAATGGGGGTAACTGTTGACAACGATTCTGTTTTCGGACATTTCGGCAACTTATTTCAAGTCGGTGTCCAAGACGACAAGAATATAATGTGTCGCATCCATTTGAGGCCCATTGAACAGGACGATCTGTCTCAACACCCATTTATTATTGCTGATAGAAAAACCTATCAACCCAGATTTTTTCATAAAGACCAAGAAATCCCAGACATTATTTGCGAGGATGATTTTCACAAATATTTCGTGTGCTACCAGGAAGAGCACATGTCTCGATCACCAACCAGCCCCGCTGCTGACCGCCAGAGTCCCCCGGGGGTTCGAACACCGCCACCAGCACAGGGTATCCCCAACATGGAGTGGCAGGAAGTCAGCAGAGGGGGAATCAATAAAAGGTGCTTCGCCCAAATGGACAACAGCCCAAGCAAGGACCGAGCAACAAAAACAAATCGTTACCACACACTGAGCGAGGAAGAGGACGACTTCCAGACAGCGACAGCTCAACCTGATGCACCTGTCAACCCCCCCAACACAGTTACACCCACGCCCACCTCGCACAGTACCACCAAGGCACATAAACCTCCGCCGGGCAAAGCTGGCCCAGCGATACCAGAAAAATTTGCCCCCAACAAGTTCCCGATGCCACCTGTGACGGTGAAAACTGGCATGAACCAGGCGTTCCACCAATACAAGCCGGCTCTCAAACAGTTAATGAAAAATGACTACGCCATCATTGTGACAAAGCACAATGTAAAGATAAAGACTGCCACCATCCCAGACCAGGAAAACCTAATAAAATTCCTTAAAGAAAAGAACTTTGAATGTTTCACACACCCGCGCCCAGACCAAAGGAACTCTCGATTTGTCATCCGAGGACTGGATGTCGACTACGACCAGGACGAGCTTGCTGCCCAAGTACGCTCCCTCGGTCTTGATGTTGCATCAGTGAAACGGATGGACCGGCGTACTCCAACTGGGGAGGACATCCCAGTGCCGCTGTTCCTCATTTCGCTCAATGGAACTGCCCAGCTATCCCCCATCCTCGGCCGCCACTACCTGGACCACATGGAGGTCAGGTTCGAGGCCTACCGAGGACGCCAGGAAATTCAACGCTGCGTGCAATGTCAACGCTGGGACCACTCCATCCACCTCTGCTGGATGAAGCCCAGATGCGTGCGGTGCCCGGGCGCCCACCCTTCCACGGAGTGCCCCAACGTTTCAGATGCCCCACCACACTGCGCCAACTGCGCGGACCATGACCTCCCGGCCAACATGCACATCGCCGCCTCCAAGGACTGCCCAGTCAGGCTGTCCATGCTGAATGCTAAGGTAAACCGCACAGCACAGCCACAACAAAAACTGCCCACCACCACCAGCTTCCCCCCACTTCCTCCCCCAAGAAACACATTCGCAAGCCAACTGAAAACATTCAAAACACAAGCAATAACCACACCAACCCACGACACACCACTGCCACAAGCCACTCAACTCCCAGCTCGCGTCACTCGCGTTCCTTCTAACTCAATGCCTCGTCATGCCAGTTACAATCATCCACCCCCTAAAAATCAACAAGCTAATGCTGAACCCAATGTCCTAAACGAATTTGCCGAATTGATTAAGTTAATTAAAGACCTCAACTTGCTGAAATGGGTTCCCTTTTTACTAGATGCCATCCGGAAATTTAAATCATCGCAGAACCAAGACGAGAAGTGCACAGTGATTTTCTCCGTCCTTAGTGCAATTGCCAATGCCCTCCCTTAAAATCATTATCTGGAATAGCAACAGCATCGCCAACAAGGCAGCCGAGTTCAATCATTTCATTTCACTCCACAAACCAGACCTGGTGTTCTTGGCGGAAACCTGGCTCAGGGCTGGCGTTCCGTTCACGGTGCCGGGATATGTGACGCATCGGGCCGACCGGTTGGGTGGCAAACAGGGGGGCGTGGCTCTTCTTGTGCGCCAAGCTTTGTCGCACCATAGGCGCCAAACGCCTCAATTGCAGCACATGGAAGCGGTAGCAGTTCGGCTGCATACGAACCCCACGCCCTTTACTGCCGTGGCCACTTACATCCCACCAACCACTCCATTCCCGGCAGAGGACCTCACCAGCCTTCGCCGGCTCGACTCACGCATCATACTGGCGGGTGACTTCAATGCCAGGCACAACTCCTGGGGCTGTCTCCGCAACAATTATAAAGGTATCGCCCTCCGCAAATACCTGAAGGAAACCACCTTAGTACTACATGCCCCTGACACGTTCACGTACCACCCACACTCCCATACTGGCAGCCCCAGTGTACTGGACCTGGTGATAGGCACATGCCTACCCAGAGTCAATCCCCTCAAAGTCTGCACCGACCTGACATCAGACCACTACCCTGTCATAGGGACAATTGACACCACAGTCACCCCTACTTCCACAAACACCATCTACGATTTCAAACAAGCTGACTGGAAAATGTATCGAACAGCTATGGACCAGCAGCTAGATCTGCAACATAAAGCCCGCACAAAGGAGGAACTTGACCAACATGTTCTTCACTTTGCTGACACCATTATCACCTCAGCCGCCCTCCATATCCCCAAAGTAAAACCGCACCCACTTGGAATACCACTCCCAGCCCACATCAAGACACTCATCTCGTACCGCAACAGGGCTCGGAGCCGATGGCAGCGTACCCGCCTACAGCCAGACAGGGACGACTACAATGCTCTGTTCCGACGGTGCAGAGTGGCCGTTGCTGAATGGAGGTCGGCGGGCGAAGTCAAAAAGCTCGACGCGCTGTCACTCGCAAATGGTTCGGTCTGGCGCTTCGCGCGCAGTCTCCGCGCCGCCAGGTCATCGATCCCGCCCCTAGAGGTGGACGGTGGCATGGCGGAGTCGGCGACTGACAGGGCGGAGTGCATGGCAAACCACTTTGTGAACTCATTCGCACCAGCACCCATACCACCTCACATCTCCAAGCTCCCCACACACTATCAACCCCCTCCGCCCCCAACGCCAGGCTCCCTCAAGACAGCTACGCCCAGGCAAGTGAGGAAGGAGATAGACCGCGTGCGTCATAACGCCGCTCCAGGCCCGGATGAAGTCACCCCACGCCTCCTCAAATCCATCTCACGCAAAGCACTCATCTACCTCACCAACATAATCAACAGCATTCTCATTTCAGGTCACTTCCCACGTCCATGGCGTGAGGCCACGGTAGTACCCATATTCAAGGGAAAAGGTGCATCCAATCGGCCGGCATCGTACCGTCCCATCGCCCTGCTCTCAGTGATATCAAAGGTAGCGGAGCGCATAGTTCTGGCCAGGCTGGAAGCGGAAGTAGCCCGGCTACAACCGCTGCCTGAATTCCAGTTTGGCTTCCGACGTCACTTATCAACACAACACGCATTAGCTCACGTCACCGACCAAATCACCCTCAGTTTCACACAAAGGACCCATACCGGCATGGTGTTGCTAGACCTGAGTCGTGCATTCGATACTGTCCACCATCACGCCCTAATCCTCAAGCTGGCCTTTCTGGGATTAAACCCTGCTCTTCGCTGCATCCTTCACTCTTTCCTGGAAGCCCGCACGTTCTGCGTACGGGTGGAAGGGTCCACTTCATCCTCTAGAGAGATCACTGCAGGAGTCCCTCAAGGGTCCACGCTCTCTCCCCTATTATTTTCCCTATATTCTCATGACATTCCCAAGCCCCCCGAATGCACGATTGTCATGTACGCGGATGACACCGCGCTGATGGTTAGACACCATGACCCCGTCCTTATTAAAGCCAGGCTGACCGCGGCCATCAACATAGTTAATCATTACTTTATGTCCTGGGGCATTCTCCCTAACCCCGCCAAAACCGAAGCCATTTTCTTCACCAGGCGACGCCCCCGCCTGCCACCCACACTGTTTGTGGGGGGCGCAGTGATAAAATGGAGCGATTCAGTGAAATACCTCGGTGTCACACTGGATCGCACATTGCGCTTCTCCCCGCACTTTTCGTCTGCCACTGCCCGGGCCTATCGCGCTTTTAACTCGATCTCCTCCCTCCTCCGCCCCCACAGCCCCTTGCCTGACCAGGACAGAGTGCGCCTCTTCAAGGCGTACATTGTCCCTATTTTACTGTATTCCTCTGTAATATTTGCCCATGTCCCCGACATCCGATTCCACCAAATAAAAACATGTTTCAATAAGCTACTCAGAGCAACACTCGGGAAATACAGACATGTAACTAACACACAATTACACGACCTTGCAGGCACACTATCACCACGCCAACTAGTCATTAAATACACAGACAAATTTTTCACAAAAGCATCACAACACCCGTCTACACTCATACAGAACATTGGACAACACAACATCACACGACCACACCCACATAAACTAATTACAGACTACCACCCAGGCAGGCCACCCTGACTGGGCAGAAGAAGAAAATCCTCCAACCAGCCACAAAAGTGTACAGTGCTACGGACATCCACCAAAGTGCCGTGCATCGAGACTGCAAATGAACGCCAACCAAAGCGACATAGATTCAAAAGTGCAACTTATGTAATATAGTGTACAATAGTGTAATATATAAGCTGCAAGCATAACTAAACCTACTCCCAAACTGTTCAGTGAAAAATATGTAACTATGTGTATGTAAATATCAATAATAATTTCTCTGTAAATATATTTCAACGTGTATGATCATCAGAAAACATTGAGCCCACAGGCTCCAGAACATTACGGAGGTTTTTTTAAACTTTTCCTCCTAAAAACAATTATTAAATAAATGTAAATGTATATAAGAAGTGTTGTATAATGTCTATAAACTATGGAAAAAGAGCACAATGTGCTGGCGTTCCACTATGTATACCTATGTAAATATCAATGTATGCAAACATCGCAATAAAAAGCTTTTGAATTTGAATTTGAATTTGTCCGATCACCGAAGTTAAGCATCGTCGAGCGTGGTTAGTACTTAGATGGGTGACCGCTTGGGAACACCACGTGCCGTTGGCACTACTATTTTGCACCCTACAGAAAAAAATTTTTTTTTTAAAAATTTCAATTTTAAATTTTTTTTTCCCCCACAATCACCACATTTCCCCCCCCCCCCCCTAACACACACACTCACTCTCTCTCAATCAATCAATCAATCAATCAATCAATCAATCAATCAATCAATCACTCACTCACTCACTCACTCACTCACCCACCCAGTAGCTGTGAATCTTTGCATGTGTATACCTCATACAAAATTCAAAGTGAAAAAATAAATATATAAGTGTATATGTATGTATGTATGTATGTATGTATGTATGTATATATGTATATATATATATATATATATATATATATATATATATAAACACACACACACACACCTATTTTGAAGTTTCTCTGTTTCAGTGGGCAGTTATGTATAATAATGAGAGATTCAAAAAGACGTTGATAACAATGTCATCAATGCCTGTTTAGTGTGCTCATTTGTTGGATGGTCGGCAGCAATACTAGAGGTGGTACAGCTGTAACCTGTAAAATTGTACCTGCAATGTGTTGTGTATGGAAAAAAATAAAAATTATATCATCTAAATTTTTGTTATCCAACAATAACCTTCCCATCAATGCATGATGTCACAGTAGCCATAGCTCTACTCTTTCTGCCATATAACATTGGGGGAAAAAAAAAAAAAAAAAGGAGCTATTAGAATAATAACAAAAGATAAAAAATCATCTAACTGCAGACCAAAATTCAAAAAACTTAAAGTCCTGACTGCCATAAATGAATACGTTCTAGAAACTTTTTATTCATTCTTAAGAAAAAGAAGAAAAAAAAAATTATTATTATTTTTTTTTTTTTTTTTTTTTAGATATTCGCACATAGGTATAACACCAGAAATGCTAGTAAATTGAGGATAGTTGAACATAACACTAGGCGATTTGAAAATGGACTAAATTACTTGGGAGTAAAACTTTACAACTTAATATCACAGAAAATAACTAAAACAATTTACCAGTATTAAAAAAAAAAACAGTAAAAAAAATTCTTCTAGAATATCCTACCTACCCTCTGAAGCTATTCTTTAATTTGATTGATAATAGAGAAATTGAACTGTTAATTTGTTGAATGGACTTGTGATAACAGCTGCTTCATGTTTTGCATAAAGTTAAATTGTGTAACATGTTATGTATTTTTTTTTTTTGAAATTTTTTTTCTTGGTAACTTGCATCATGTAAATATTAATTGTCTGCACATACATGTTCTATATCCCGGAGCCTTGACTCCACGTGGGATCAACAGAACAAAAATACAAAAAAAAAAAAAAAAATCCAGCTCACTAATCTAGGTGCATTTTGCTAACAATATTTGGAATATATATATATTTTTTTTTTGTGTAACATGCAAATTCTGTATTATTCTGCACACATTATTTATAATCTTCTATCATTTTCTTAGATAATAACTATTAATTCATAAAATAGATTGTGTGTGCATAACCTCCTGGAAACATTTGCACTTACCTCCTACTTTACTTTTTCATTTAAGCAATCCTATTCGCATGTATACACTTAGGTTGCAGCATCGAAATTGTGTAAAATTCAAAGTGTGTATTGCCTGAAAAAAAAAAAAAAAAAAAAAAGACATACCAAATATTTGCATACAGCGACACACTACATATTTGCACACAGTGGAGTTTTGCGGTAATTAACCTAGCACAATTTACCACACGCAATCACACGCCCGCGATGAGATAACACACTCGCTGTTTTCCTGTTGACCGGCACGAGGAGTAAGAAAAATTGATATTTACACGAGCACACACTCCCACACTAGTCACAACGTCGGTCATCAAGTTGTGTTGAAAATTCCTGTAGCCTCTGTTTTCCCAAATGATTTCACTTAAAATTTCATTTAACAAGACCATAAACAAATTTACAATACTAATTTCTTAAACAAACACTTCAGCGAACAAGTGACTGTCGCATTCATTACAAAGCTTACAACTTAACAGATGTTTCCGATGTGAAATAAAATAAGAAAATGTTTTACAACCAACCTAGAACATTTAGTCAAAACGTTTTTGTCCTGGTTTATGATTATTTTCCGTGACATGAATGTTTCAAAACTAATAAAAATACGAATGCAGCCAAATATAATGAAGTTAGCACATAAAAGACGACTTAAAATATTTCATTTTTCGAGAATTGGCAGAGCAAGAACGCACAGGTCCAACGGAAATTTCTTTAAAGATAAACGACCATCGGACAAAAACACCCCCTCCCCTCATCCTCAAAAATACGTGAATAATATACTTTTTCAATTATATTTTTATCGTTTTTTTTTTTTTTTTTTTTTAATATACTCATTAAAACTTCAAAATAAGCAGGTACTCGTGTGTTTTTCTCTCTACAATGTACCTGATCTCGGTGCGTAAACCTACATCATTTAGAGATGGAATTAATGTACACATACAAGTAAAATTTTGTTCCATTGTAAAATTGAGAGAAAGAAGGTTTTCCAAACGCATTAAGTATGGAGACTTTAAATAAGATTACGAGCTTATAAATGTTTGCAACGAAATAAAGTGACCATGTATCTGCAATTTCAAAAATATTTTTGCTCTGCTAACCTCACATGCAAGCAAGTAAAAATAACCTCACAACTTACTTACCTCTCTCAATTTCGCAGTACCAAAACATAGAAGGGATAAATAGGATAGTTTTTATTCGAAATCCTGCAAGAGTTTTAATTTTTATTAAAATATTTCTCCAATGTAGCATGTGTGTGGAATACTTCATCAGCAACTTGCATCTGCACCTTGAGTGAATTGAAGGGCAGCCAGTTTTAAAAGCTAAACAGAAACTGCACTCTTGAGAATGCATCAGATCCAAGTGAAATGCTTGTTGTGTGTACAGTTAAAAGTTTTATTATTCACACAATGAAAATGTAAACAAAATTTACTCACAATAATAATCACATCATCCTTGGAGGTGCACGAAGAAAGCCATTCCAGGTGGCACTGAACAAGGTGATTTGCTAGTGCTTCCACAGCAAACAGCCTTCATGAAATTATCTCCACATTTTCAGCATACTATACACTAAAGTATACCTAAGTTAATTTAACCATTTTCAAGTGATTCCAGCACAAATTACGTATTTGATTCCTTGAATAACATCTGCAAATGAAAAGTTCCCTGTTTGGTGTAGCAGTAAATTTAAACAGCTCGCAGTGCAAATTAAACAGTGCAGCTGCCATAAAAAAATTACACTATTAGTGGAACTGCCCATTATGTCATCGTAGACTGCTGACATTTAGAAAACATTGAAAAATCAGTGCTAAAGAAGCCCTACATTACTTTCGCTGTCCAAAGTGCGCTGCTCCCTACGTGAGCAAGGCATCGAGAATTTTCTGAACCGTCCGCAACCAGAAAATTGGGTAACCAGATATTTGCAGAGAGAAAAATTTTATTTTCACTTTGCTCTTGCATTCTGTAGGATCAGTCTCGTCATGGCAGATACCGCAGCAGCGACTGCAGCAC
>NW_026962645.1:22500-45000 GCF_032445375.1 Bacillus rossius redtenbacheri | reverse complement strand
CAGGTGTTGCAAAAGCCACTCGGTGAAGGCCGGTGGGGCGCCCTGTTGCCTTGCTGCGTATGCGCCAACACTTGGTCGGTTTGTGGCCGGCCTCGTGCAGTGCAGACTCCACTTCTTCGGTCGGTACCCCAGCCCCTCCGCCGCCCCGCAGGACGACAAAGTGCCAGGGCACTCTCTTCAGTTGCGGAGGCCGCTGGCGATGTTCTGCAGCAGGCTGCAGTCTTGGTTCCCGCGCAACAGTGGCGGCCGCCTCCCTCTTCTTGGCTGGAGGGGCCGGCGTCACTGGGCGGTCTCGAGGCGTGCGCAGCTGTTGTTGACTTGGTGCTGGTGCTGTGGTTGCAGTGCTGGTACCTTTCTCTGCCGTAAAAATGGCGGTTTGGGTGCCAGAGTGTTTCCACTTGGCTGCTGCGGGCGTCTGACACGAGGTGTGTCGGAGACCTGCTGGTATGTCAGTCTGTGTGCTGCAGTCCTGCAGCTCTGGAGTGAGCTCAGGCGTCTGGAATGAGCTGTCGTTGCTGTGGTTATTCTTGTTTTGCCTTGCTTGCTCCTCGCATTGCACCACATCCCAGTAGATGCCCCATCCGAGGTAATCAGGCGAGTCTGATGCAATGCGGACGGCCGCATTTGTTGTACGAATGCGGTACCTTGAGTCCCGCACTCTCTTGAGACGGTCAAGGCAGGCCGAATCACGCAGATACACCAACGCCTCTGTGGTGCCTGCTGCGCTGCGGATCGGCACTACATCTACTTCTGGCTGGTACTCTTCATCGTCGAAGTCCGCCACATATCCCGTGACTAGTTCGCTCAGCTTCCCCGGCTCGATGGCTGGATCCCACTTGATCGTGCAGCAGAAAGCCGGGCAGCCGATGCCAGCGGGCATGTGTTCCTCGTAGATCTTCTCGTAGAAGTCGATTATTCGACCACTTTCTGAGCGAATCGGCGACCAGTCCTTGAACTCTGCCTCTAGGCTAGATTCGCATTGCTCGGTGTGCTTGTGGCCGCGGTGGTTTCCCCTCCTCTTTCGGTGCGGGTTTGGCATCTTGCTGCTAGTGAGGAGAGAGCTCGACCGACCAGGCTGGCTGCTAGAGTGCGAGTGCGCCCCTTTTTTTTTTTTTTTTTTTAGACCACAGCCCCTCCACGCTGAAGTCAGTCTCACACAGCCGAAGTGTTTGTGAGCCCTGCTAACCAAATGGGAATGATTTGACTTGAGGGAATTGATGCGTGCCAGGTGGGACCTATACGCTTAAGTAGACAATATATAAAACTGCCATTGACTCCTCCCGCTCCTGGGAGGGAGGGGGAGGAGTCATGGCGACGTGCGTCTGGCGCGATAAAGCCTGTAGTAGTGCGAACTTAGCACTCCTACAGCCTATGGGGTGTAGCAAAGGGTTAGGCAACAGTAAACCAGCGACGCACTGGAGGAAACCTGTTACCTGTAATCTGAAAAGCTAGCGCGACCGATGGGAAAATATGGACGCGGAAGAGGTATAGTAGGCTATAACCTTTCCAGGTGGGATTCCTGGAAAAGCTATGTTGGTGCTCTCCGAGCAAGTACACAGCAGGGTTGTGCGAATTTGACAATTGCCTCGGTGACACCGAGGGCGGCAGGAACTCCTGGCGCGACCTGCAACTAAAAGTAGAAACACATATATACAACACTCTATAATTAGTAGGAGTGGGGGGGGGATACTGGGTTGGCATTGGCATGCCAATGCAGCATCTATGAAGCACTGAAGCACTGGTGCTGTGGTTGGCGTCACTGTGCAATAATTGAGAAAATGGGAATGAATTTTTACGATGGTTGACTATTATTATTATTACAACTACTAGGGAGATGTTGATATACACTATGGGGGGATGTTAGGATGCGAAAGAGTGAAGCACTAAAATAAATTGGAAGGGCATGATAACGTGGCTGTTGCACTATGTGGCTGCGGGAACCATGGCAGGATCTTGGTGCCATCTCCCCTGCTGACAGGCACTGTGGGCGGCGTCTCTGTGAGCTCCCCTGGCGGCGCAGGGGGGGGGGACGAAGCACTTCCTGGTGGTAAAGATGTCAGGGTATAGGGAGAGAAATTACGTTGTAAAATTAGAACTAAAACACTAATAACACTAATAATGAAAGAGGGAAAAAAATCGTAGAATTAAAGCTGAGCGATGCCGCTGAGTTTTTAACAGTTTATCTTAAAGTGTTTGCAATGCGCCGGGCGCAGTTATGTACTATGTCGGCACGAGTGTTTTCTGCTGATTATTTTGGTGTTTTTTATTTGTTTCTGCGTTGAATATTGCAGAAGTTATTTACATTTTAGTGAATCGATGCGTGACAAGTTTTTGGTTCCTGAAGTTTTCTGAACAGTCCGCAACGAGCTACAGCTACCCCGAGGCCACGCCCCCTGCGCGCGGCCAGCCAATCAGTGCTGGTGCGGACTACGGTGATTTTTCGACTCGTTCAGGGCGGTTTCTCGCATAGAATATGCTTTGGCCTTTTGTATTTTCGTACATCTTCTGGGTGATAACGACCTAGCCTGTTTATTAGGGGATTTGTGTGTGATTCCACTGTTTTATAAAAGGCTACAGCTTGTTTAATAAACTGTTCGTGCATGGTGTCTATGCGAATCTCTGTGTGTACTCTCTTCATGGGAGCATAGTTAGGCACATGCGCGATTTTTCTAAGAGCCTTATTCTGCACCACCTGCAGTTTATTTAAGTGCGTTTTCGCTGCGTAGCCCCACGCTGGAGCCGCATAGGTCATGATGGGTTTCACGCAGGCTGTGTACAGTAATTTGCTATTTTTAATGCTTAGACTTCCCTTGTGGTTTAAGAGAGGATATAAAGTTGCCAGTCTTGCATTCGCGAGTGCTTGTTTATTCGATACCTGTTTGCTCCAAGTTAGGCTTTTATCCATGTGGACTCCCAGGTATTTGACACAGGTTTTGTAGTGTATATTGTTGTTAAAAAGGCGTAGCTGAGGTAGGTTTGCCGGTACCTTCCGGCGTGTAAAGACGATCGCCTCACATTTGTCGACATTGATAGCTGTTCTCCAATCTGTGAACCACGATTCTAACAGATTCAGTGATTCTTGTAGGCGCCTGACTGCTTGTTGCGATTGAGTTGAACTAGCATACAACATGGTGTCATCCGCAAAACACGCGATGTTGGCTCTGGGCAGTTTCGGTAAGTCAGAGACATATATATTGAAGAGCATGGGGCCAAGTACACTGCCTTGTGGTACACCAGCTAATATTTTACGTGGAGTAGATGTGGCTCCTGGGATGCTTGCACGAAAAGATCGTTTACTTAGGTATGCGTCCAAGGTTTTTATATACGTATCTGGGAGTTTTATGGCTTGGAGTTTGTATAAAAGTCCGTCATGCCAGACACGATCGAAGGCCTTTTCGATATCGAGGAAGACTGCCGCGGTGTAGTGGCGCCAGTCAAAGGCCTGTGTTATATGCTCAACTATTCTAACGAGCTGTTGAGTGGTGGAGTGGCGAGCTCTAAAGCCAAATTGATAGTCTGGGAGCACTTGTTGCTCTTCCAGGTGTAATTGGATGCGGCGTGCTATTATTTTCTCAGCTACTTTCGAGATGGTGTTGAGCAGGCTTATTGGTCGGTAGCTGGACGGGAGTTGCGGATTTTTGCCAGGCTTGGGAAGCAGAATGATTTTTGCCTCCTTCCAATTGTTAGGCCAGGAGTTGGTGAGAAGGATGCCATTTATGCAGGCTGCTATTGCTTGAAGAGCTGGGATTTTGAGGTGTTTTAGGACAAGGGAAGGGATTTTATCTGTTCCTGGAGCTTTATTAGTCTTCAGAGATTTTATGATTCTTCTGACTTCCGCTTCTGTCGTTAGAAGGGGTTCTGAGGTTGCAGGTGTAAGTCGCATGGCCGCTACTTGCTCCGTTATTAGGAGGGAGTGGGGGGGATTGTTTGGTAGGATGTTGGGTTGGAAGGCCTGTTCTTGGCAGTCAGCAAGTACTGTAGCTTTATCTTTAGGCGAGAAAGCCATGTTTCCAGTAGGAAGTTGGATAGGCGGGATAATTGTGGGCTTGGAGGACAGGTTTTTCGCCACTTTCCAGAGTGTGTTGTTGGCTGTAGAGAGCTGTTGCACTTTCGCATCCCATTGAGTGGCTCGATGTACACTAAGTTTGGCTTGAAATTCATTGTACAGGTCAGTGTATACCTTCTTGAGCGCTGGGCATCTGTTGCGTTGCCATCGGCGCTTCGCCTGGTTTTTGGCTGTGATTAGCTGTTTTAGTTGCGGGGGGAGGGCAGTAGCATCCACTTTCTTTTTCATGGTTGGAATAAAAGTATTTATTGCTTGGGATAGGGTCCTAGATAATTTGGCAGAGTACTGCTGCAAGTCCGCAGCCACTGTAATGGTAGGAACAGGGAATAGGTTATTTTCTATAAAGGAGTTGAGTCGCGGCCAGTCTGCTTTGCGGAAATTATAGGTGCGTTTGGTTTGGGCGGTTTTTGTGTAAACATCTTCAAGTGTAGCAATGACTGGTAGATGGTCTGAGTGCAGCTCGTGGATTACTTCAAGTTCGTAGATGAAATTTGTGTTATAATAAATGGTGAAATCTAGGATATCAGGATATTGCCTGGGATTTTCAGGATAGCGGGTAGGATGGTAGGGAGCGCAGACCATGTATTGGTGTAGCTGCTGGTGTGCAAACAGCACTCTGCCATTACTTGTAGTTCGGGCGCAGTTCCACGCAGGGTGTTTTGCATTTAAATCACCTAGTAGGAGGAAGGAAGAGGTGCAAGTGGCTAGGATTTGGAGGTTTTCAGCTGTGATTGAGCGTCCTGGGGGAGCGTAGGCTGAAATGATAGTACATTTCTTGCCTTTAAGTGATATAGAGATTGCTACTGCCTCTATGCGGCCTAAGTCAGGAAGTTGTACTTCATGGTGTATTAGATTGGTGCGGACAGCCAAGGCAACCCCTCCACCCTGGTTGTCCCTGTCCTTTCTGTGGATGATGTACCCAGGTAGGAATAATTTTTCAGTTGACGAAAGATGGGTTTCTGTTAGTGCTAGTATCTGGACATCATGCTCTCGCAGAAATTCCTGAAGTTCAGGCGTTTTGTTTCGCACACTGCGTGCATTCCAGGTGGCGATCGTCTTTAATGTTAATTTATTATTGTGCTCCATCTTGAGGAGCAGGTGCGACTGGTGCCATGGCCATAATTAGGTCCACGGCGAGGTGAATTCTGCGGTCCGCCGCGACTGAAGTGTCAAGCCAGGCCGTTAGTAGGTTGCAAAGTTTTTGCGCAATTTCCATGACAGCAGGGTGTGCACCTGCTACTTTCGTGAGCGTGCCTTGAAGGACTTGGCAGTCTCGATAATTTGTGGCTATCCTCTCTGGTGTGATGTGTACTGGAGGTTGTGGCAATGGCATGCTGCGTGCCACAATGGGGGCTGCTGGCCTGATTGCTGCTGGATTTGGCTGTACCACGACAGTTGTAGCTGGTTCGTTGTGGGTGACAGGCACCTTAGGAGCCGGTGTGGAAATAACTGGCGACTGCACGCAAGCCTGTTGCATTGGTTGTTGTATATTATTTTCTGCTGGAGCAGAGCGGTGGCGCAGCCTTCCTGCCTGGCTTGATGGTTGGGCAACTGGTCTGGCCTGACGTGGCTGGCGCTGTGCATGCTGGTTTCCTGTACTGCGGGGTGTACCAGCCTGTTGACTTTGGCGAGCTGCCTTTCGACGCTCCCACTGTGTTGGCTCCCATAGTTCCGGGAAGTCCTGTTTCAGAGCCTGGTACCTGTTATCGCTACGAGGGTCCCAGTCATCTCTGTAGCCAGAGGTTTGCCCTCCTTGTGGTCGGGTGTTGTATTGCGGGTTTTGTTTACGCCGTGATGTGACCACATTCCACCCTGGCTCAAGAGCCACGTTGGCGGGTTGGGTTTGTGACTCCGTTTGCTGGTAGGCAGGTGCACGGTCCTCGGCATGTTGTGTCTGCCACTGAGGGCGTCTATTTGGACGCCGGGTCCATTGTTGGTGCTGCTGCTGCTGGTGCTGCTGGTGCTGCTGCCCCCTAGGACGGCGCCTCTGCAGCTCCCGTTGGTAATCGGGGCAGCCCATGTATCTGGCATTATGTGCCATGTTACATCTGGCACAGTGTGGCGGGCGGGGACAGTCCTCCTGTAGTTTGTGTGGGCCGGCACATTGCGGGCACACTGGCTGTTTGCGGCATTGTTTTGCTATATGCCCAAGAAGACAGCAATTCGTACACTGGAGTGGTGTATTTTTATATCGGTAGTCCACCAGCCTCACTCTGAGTCCAATGACAGTGGTCAATGTACTCATTAATGACTCGCTGCCCTGCGGTACATCTAGTTGGTACATGTTTATTGGACGACGAGTCCAGTCGTACATTTGGTAGACTGATAGTACTGGTATGTTTTGAGCCAGTAGGTCCTGGGTAATTCTGGCAGTGCTAGTTCCCCCTGGGATGTCCTTAAGCACATATTTCAACGGTTTGTCTGCCTGCACGCGTGTAATAAAATACTCGGCCTTTATTTCATCAAGTACTTTAATGGCTGCATGGTACTGCTGCACATTGGTGAAATAGTACAGTGTCCCCCTGTTGGTGTTTTTCGCTGAGAAAATTAATCCTAGCCTGTTGAACTGGTCGTACAGCCGTTCATATGGCAGCGCGGCTGTGTGGGTGACTGTGATTGGGGCAGTGCGAAAGGGATTCGCGCCCTGTTGTGCAGTTGAGGTGTCTGTCAGGGCTGGGTGATCCTGCGCCACGCCCGGCGGTATCTGACTGCATGGAGGCGAACTGCCTGGTGTCTGGCTGCCTGTTGTCACATCACCTGTGACATGGTGATTCAGGGACTGAATTTTTGTGACTCTGATGTGTTCGTCGCTACTCTTTCTCTTGAGAACACCTTGTTCAAGAGAAGAGGTTTCGCGGAATTCTACGTCACTCGAGGTCGCCATGTTAGCTAATTAAATAATAACAATAATAATTATTCCTACAGGATTTATTACGATCGCCTAGCAAAGGAAGGGAGTGGAGCACCCACTGACCTACGACCCTGGGACTGAGTTAGCCAGGGCCGCGGCTAGGCAGCGAGACGCTGCGCCTCTGGGTGTCACACACTCAATTTAAAACCTATCCGTCGCACGACGCGGTCGTTCAAAACTGGGGGCGGAATTCTGGACTATTCTGACTACTTTCAGGATGAGCAGCAGGACTACATCATCTCCGCTGGAAATTACTTTTGTTACACGTCCCTCCGCGGAGCGCGACCAATCACGAGCCGCGGAGCGCTCCGATTGGTCGCGCAACAAGAAGCCAAGAAAACTTTTCACGAAAAAAAATTCAGTTCCCGTCTCACTCATCTAGCGACAGCGGCACAGCTCAGACCTACGATGCCCCCCAAGACGAGCGGTAAGGCAGCCAAAAAGGCGGGCAAGGCCCAGAAAAACATCTCGAAGGGCGACAAGAAAAAGAAGCGCAAGAGGAAGGAAAGCTACGCAATCTACATCTACAAAGTGTTGAAGCAAGTTCATCCGGACACTGGCATATCATCTAAGGCCATGAGCATCATGAACAGTTTCGTGAACGACATTTTCGAGCGCATCGCGGCAGAGGCCAGCCGCCTCGCCCACTACAACAAGCGCTCCACCATCACCAGCCGCGAGATACAGACGGCCGTGAGACTGCTGCTGCCCGGGGAGCTGGCCAAGCACGCTGTCAGCGAGGGCACCAAGGCTGTCACCAAATACACCAGCTCCAAGTGAGCAGGTCTGGTGTGCACATGCTTACATAAACGGTCCTTTTCAGGACCAAGAACATGATCATGAAAGGAAATGCTTCTGCTGCTGTTCTACAATTCCCTCAATCCCTATGATAGTAAATGTAAGCTTAACCAAGGCAGAAATATTTTCATTAAAAAAAGTCTTTAAGACGCATGGTTTACTGGCTGAGATATATATATATATATATTTTTTTTTTGCTTACTTCTGTGGTCATTAGTACATTGCTACAAATATATTTATATTGTCGCGGGTTGAAATTTTGCAGGGTTGTTGAAATCAAATTTAGGGACTTTACTGACGGGACTCTGGGCTGGCTGCTCTGTTCACTCGTCAGCGCAAGTGGCGTGACCATGTAATTGGGGCACGGGGCCGGCGCGGCGCGCTGCGGGCTTGCAGAATTTTGTTTGTTTGTTTGGCCGCACGCTGGCGCAGCCACGGGCCGCAGTTACTGGGGCGCGCTGTCGTAACAAGCCGCGCGGTGTGGCCTGCACATCGGGGTAGAGGGGGGGTAGTCTTCCCAGATGTTCTAGTTAGTTGTTTAGTAAATTTGACTTCAATAACGAGCTTTTGTTATGCTAGGCGCGGCAGGGCGCGCGAATTTAAGCGCAAGTGATTGGTGACTCGGGGCTCACTCAGGCGGAGGCTATGCGTCTCACCTGTGGTCACGAGTTGTTAGTTCGTTCGTGATGTAGGAATTCAGGCTCACTCAGGCGGAGGCTATGCGTCTCACCTGTGGTCACGAGTTGTTAGTTCGTTCGTGATGTAGGAATTCAGGCTCACTCAGGCGGAGGCTATGCGTCTCACCTGTGGTCACGAGTTGTTAGTTCGTTCGTGATGTAGGAATTCAGGCTCACTCAGGCGGAGGCTATGCGTCTCACCTGTGGTCACGAGTTGTT
The DNA here is from genome assembly GCF_032445375.1 of Bacillus rossius redtenbacheri. Lineage (NCBI taxonomy): Eukaryota > Metazoa > Arthropoda > Insecta > Phasmatodea > Bacillidae > Bacillus > Bacillus rossius. Next base: position 36,329 of record NW_026962645.1, on the reverse strand, counting down.
AGTTCGTTCGTGATGTAGGAATTCAAGCTTTCGGGCGGAAGCTATGGTCGACGCCAGAGGCCACGAGTCGTTTAATTTAAGTTAGGTCATAATGTAGTCGTCAAGCTTTCGGGCGGAGGCTATGGCCCTCGTCAGGGGTCACGCGTCATAGTTTTTAAAATGTAATGTTCGTTCGGGATTTCAAGGGCAGGAGAGGCCCCTACGTTATTTTTTTAAAGTAATCGATCAAGAAAGGCTTTTCGGAAAATGTGAGTATGGACTTATCTTTGTTTTAATTTTAAGTATTAATTATGATTTGAGGTATTCGGAAGGACTAGGGAAGTGTTTAGTGAAGTTCTCTCATTCTCTCTCTTGTAAGGTCGTTCAATCGTTAAGGAAGTAAAGAGATTATTGTTTTAAATTGTAATCCCGCTATTTAAATGTTCTTTAAAATGATATTGAGTATTTGACTTTAAGAATAAAATAATTTTAATTAAGTATTATGTTATTTTGCAAAATCTCCTTAGTTCAGCTCTCACCAGACATCCTGTACGGGATGACGAACCTATGATCCTAGGTACAGTAAAGTATTTTATGAAGTTAAGACTAGTTGATGCCAAGCGAGTTGTTTCTATGTAAAGAGCTACGATTCTCGCCCCCCCCCCCCCTCTGAAGGTGGATCGTGACAGAAATGGCGGTGGCACCGGCTAGGTGCACGTGACAGAAATGGTAGAGTTCGCCGGATAGGTTCTATTTCTGGAGAGAGAGAGAGGTAGATTTTTATGTTTATTATTAAGTTAGTTTCAGCTTCTGATAGCAGGTTATTAAGAGTTTACTTGAGGAGAGGATTACGGAATTTTAGTCTATAGTGGAGGAAGTCTTTGAGATTTTTTTTTTGACGTAACAGATGTTTATTTGAGGATACTTGTAAGGATAAAGTTTATAGTGATAAGTTGTTTTAAGTCGTTGAATTTATTGTAGATTTTTATCAGGGATTTTTACGTGAGGAGAATACGTTATAAGTTAAATGCTTATTAGAGATAATGCAAGTGGTTTAATTTAATTGAAGTTCATTTTAAGATTGTAGGTTAAGAGAATTATAATTTAAAATAAAGTTTTTTGTCGTAAATAGGAATTATTTTTAAGAGAAGTTTGTTTTGTTTTCGTGCGCGTAGGAGACGAGACGTACGAATTAAATCAGTCGAGGGAAGGATAAACGTTAGAAAGGAATTAAAGAGAAAACGAGAGTTTATGTAAAAGAGAGTTATAGAATTTATAGTGATGTTTTGTTTTAATTAGAAAAATGTTGAGAGTTGTTTCAGAACGACACGTCAGTGGACGTGGCAGAGTGAACACGTGACGGGGAGGTGCTGAGACCTAGCGGAGAACGGAGGAACCGCAAGCGAGGGTTGGCGCACCTGATGGAATTCGGTGACGTCACGGGCTCATACGGAGACGTGGACAGGCCGTGACCTTGTTTTGATCAGCTGTACGGTAACTTAGCGATAAGAAAATAGACTATTGGTTAAATAAATTTAAATTTAAGTGTGTTTTAGGAGAAGAGGAACTTTCAGTATGTAAGTAATTTAATTTAAGAAGTGTATGATGTATAGGCTAGAAGTGTTTCGTTGTAAGTTGTTTATGTTTTTGTTAGTTAAATTCTACCTCGGTTTTAAAAATATTTTTTTGGGATTTGTAAACATTATTAAGGAGGTACACTATAAAATCGATAAGCATTGAGAAAACTGGGAAGGCTAGATTTTGTGTGTAGAGGGAATTTACTCCAAAAGAACAGAGAGACAAAATTAATGTTTTCATTAGGGCGAGGGACCCTAAGGTGAGGCGTTGTGTCCCTGGGAAGAAAGGGAATTGTAGCGCAGACCATAGGAGATGGGCTGACTACGGAATTAAGGGTCAGGAGAATCCTGAGAGTTGTGAGTAGTTTGGGGCAGGAGTTCCCCATGGTAGTACCGAAGTGGCTATCCTGTATGGGATAGGGTACCATTTCAATGAAGTTTGTTGGTGGGGTTAGAGCCCCCTGTGTAGTGGGCCTATAGCAGATAGGCACTACAGTGAAATTTTTGGTTATTTTGTGAGGTAAATTCCCTGGAGGTTAAGTAAGATTGGATTCAGTTAGGAAGGAGGGAAATGAGAAACATTGCTGTAGAGAGTTAGTGTACTTGCCTAATGTGAAATTGAATTTTACTAAATTAATTTAGGAGAAAGTTTTTTTCGGTAAATAAATAATAATGGAAGATAGCTAGATAATTAATTAATTTTTTTTGAGTAAGGTGTTTTAAGTAATGAAATAAAATAAGGTGAAGTAATTTGAATAATTGGGGAGGAGTTTCTTTAAGAGTTTAGATAATTGTTTTTGAATTTATTGAGATATTCAGCCAGTGAAGTTTGAGTGTGAGAGATACAGTGAGATTTTAAGGAAATCGGTTGTTTATTAATTAGGACAAATGAGATTTTATGATTAAGAGTCAGTAAGCATAGTTAAAATTTACGACATGATATTTGTTGACAGTTTACAGTTATTAAGGAGAAAACAGAGTAATCTATTTATTTTTATTTTAATGGTTTGAAGATAAGATTATGAATTTTTTTTGGAAGTTTCTTTGGCATGTTGGAATAATTTTTTTTGATTTTTAGAATTTACAGAGAAAATTTAATTGATTTACATTAGTTTGGAAGTATGGAGGTTTAGTGTTCGATTAGCCCTAACTTGATGGTCGGATCCCAAAAGAATGCCGTAAAACCGATAGCCAATTGAGAGGAATGCGGTAGGCGCTTGTGTAGAGAGGGGTTGTGGGAAAACTCCTTGGGACTGATGGCAGATCAGGGGCCCTAAATAGTGTGTGATGCTGTAAAACCAGTGCAGAGAAAGCCTGGTATGCTTAAATTTTTGGGCACAGGTTATGTAAACCTGGGGTTCCATGGGATTTAGTCATGTTAGCTGCTGTGAGACATTAAGATTTCCAGGCTCCATAGTAAATTCAATGTAAATTTTTGTTTTCTTAAAATAATAAATTTGTTTTTAATTTATTTGAGATATTTGATTTGGAACAGTGAATACAGACCCCGAGGAATAAGAGTTGTCATGCTGTGAGAGGAGAAGGTGGTAGGCCTAAAAGGGTACAGGCACCACAGAGGTTATGTGCATTGCATAATTTAAATATAAGGAAACTTGAGAATTTGAAATTTTGTTGTTGGGTTGGACACCCATAAGAAGAGTATAGGCAGAATTTTTATTGTTATGAGATGTCTAATTTAATTGAAAAGAAGAAAGTTTAAAGATGCAAGGTAACATTATTATTGTAATAATTGAAAGAGATTAAGAGGTAGAGAGAAATAGGCAGTTTTTGTTTGTAAGTACTAAAGTTTACAAATAGAAATTTAGTAACTAAGAATGAATAATAAGTTAAGTCTAGTGTAAAAGTTTTTTTTAAGTTTGTTAAGTTAAGAGTCACAAGTAAATTTTTTTTTAGAGAGAATATCTTTGATAGGAAGTATTAGAAACTTATGGTAATTTTAGGGTAACATAAATAATGTAGGTAATGAATAATAAATAGATGGTAGGTCTTAAGTTAGGATTAACATTTGAAGCAGAATTTAATTAAGAAGAAGGAAAATAAATAGGCCTAATGAAAAGAACAAAAAAGGATTTTATGGTAAAGCATTTTTTTTAAGTAATAAACAATGAATAATAATGTTGTTTCAGGGTAATGTGTACTAATAATACAATTTTTTTTAGGACCAAAGAACAGGAATTATGTAATTTAAATTAACATGTATTTTTGAAACTGTTACAGATTCCTTAAGATGAGCTGAGCAGCAGTCCAGTTTACAAGATGACAAGAGTTCGAGAGACAAGATACAAGATCACTGAAACAAGAGCCAAGACTGAAGATTCAAGAGAAGAGAAAGCTGGCAGCCATGGACTTACAAGTGGAGATTAATAAGGTCATGTAAAGTTTTATTTTTTTTTTATGGAAGACAGTAACTGGAGTTTTTTTTTTTGTTATAAACATTATTTACAGAACTTTTTAGGTTATAGTAATGTGATGGAACTAGTGAGTTGTGGTAGCTGTCAAAAAGAACTAATACCTTAAGTTTAATTTTTAAAGTTAATTTTCTTAATTTACAGAGGGATTAGTAGTTTTTTTTAAACCTTATTTAGGTTGGAATTTAAATACAATAGCTTATTATAAATGTGTACGAACAGTTCAAGTTCACAGTACTGATAGGTAGGTCAGATGATCTTATTGATTTTGATGATTTGTTGTTTTGAGTTGATTTTTAAGTGTTGTGAATTAGACAATGAAATAGTTCTGAAAACTTAAATTATTTCAAGCTAAGAAATAGTAAAGTTAATTGTAACTCAAAGGACACCAGAATTTAATTTTTTTTTAATTAGTAATGTTTGAAAATTTTATACTTTACAAGAAAGGTTATAAACAAACAGATCGGATGGAACAAGGATGCAGTAAATCACAATTTCATTTAGAATTATTGATTAGCTTTTGAGGTTATGAAGTAAAAGTAATTATAATTTAAAAGTTTGAATAAAAAAAAAATGGTTTTTTTTTAATTTGTTTGAAATAGAAAATTTAAAAGTTAATTAGTCATGATCTAGGTGGGTGATGGGGTGGGAATTGGCCACTCTTTTTCCCTATAACCTCCCTAACATGGCCTTCTATTACAACTAACAGAAATAAAGAAGAAGAAAAATGAAGAATTATTAGTTAGAATGTTTCTTTCATGAAGATACCTGATGAACTTTTACTGTTTGGAAGAATAGAAGCAAGGTTAGTCAGATATTTTTACTCAGAAGAAGAAGAAGATAAAGCAGTTTTATGACTCGACAAGCCAGAGATTGGTGTTTCCCCTCTGCGCTCCTATTGACTACGTTGTTTACTCTCATGGGATAGCTGGTTCGGCACCATGGAGAGAGATTGGTGGGCATTGTGGTTGCCCCCAGAAGAAAAGAAGAGTAGAAGAGGTTATGGGTGGGTCATGTGAACTGACCTTCAACCCAGTTACTTCGTGGGGACTATTTGCTGTATAGAGAAGATCAAGACTCAAGAGGTAGGGAAAATCATTGGAGGTCATGTTTCCCTTCCTTAAGTTTTTCCTATCAAATTATTTGCCTGATTAGATTATGCTAAGGGTGGGATACTTTATGTTAGCAGTTGAATTAATTAATTTTATTTTTTTGTGTGTTTGCATCCTTGCCCATCGATTGAAGTTTAGTAGTTAGTTTTGTATTTGTCAGGCGTGATGGTAATGCCTGTTGATGATGTTTCAGAATTGTAATCTGTTCGTGATGAGGATGGCACAACTCCGAAGCAGATGTGGGGAGAAGTTGTGAGCTGCCCTGGAAGCCAGTCCAGTAGCTGTTGGAGTTGAGTGGTGTTTGCTGATGGCCAGCCCAGGGAGCTACTCTTCTCGACAACACTGACTTCGAGGAGTTGCACCAACCTTCACGAGATAAGAGTTTAATTAATTGAAACACTGTAAGGACACTTAATTTTTTTTGAAGAACGAAAGAAGTATGGTAATAAACGGAAACCGAAAAAAAAAAAATAATAATAATTATCAAGAATTTGCACATTGTTTAACGAATACTGAGAAACTAAGAACATTAATTTAATTTGTAAAGAGAGCTTCACTAACAGAACAATTTTTTTTAGAATTGAGAACTCGAGCCTCTGAAGGTTCCTGTGAGAACAAACCAGATAAAAGTTTTACATTTAATTTTATGAATACTTGTTGTTTTAAAATAAATCTTATGCAGAATCTAGATGTATGTTCAGACAGCAAGGAACTAAGAAAATTATTATTTTTGTGAAATGAGGAATTTATAGTTATGGTTTAATGGAAAAAGACAATTTGTAATTTTGAGGTAGCTCGATGGGGCTCGAGCTCTGTGAGGGGAGGGTTATGTCGCGGGTTGAAATTTTGCAGGGTTGTTGAAATCAAATTTAGGGACTTTACTGACGGGACTCTGGGCTGGCTGCTCTGTTCACTCGTCAGCGCAAGTGGCGTGACCATGTAATTGGGGCACGGGGCCGGCGCGGCGCGCTGCGGGCTTGCAGAATTTTGTTTGTTTGTTTGGCCGCACGCTGGCGCAGCCACGGGCCGCAGTTACTGGGGCGCGCTGTCGTAACAAGCCGCGCGGTGTGGCCTGCACATCGGGGTAGAGGGGGGGTAGTCTTCCCAGATGTTCTAGTTAGTTGTTTAGTAAATTTGACTTCAATAACGAGCTTTTGTTATGCTAGGCGCGGCAGGGCGCGCGAATTTAAGCGCAAGTGATTGGTGACTCGGGGCTCACTCAGGCGGAGGCTATGCGTCTCACCTGTGGTCACGAGTTGTTAGTTCGTTCGTGATGTAGGAATTCAGGCTCACTCAGGCGGAGGCTATGCGTCTCACCTGTGGTCACGAGTTGTTAGTTCGTTCGTGATGTAGGAATTCAGGCTCACTCAGGCGGAGGCTATGCGTCTCACCTGTGGTCACGAGTTGTTAGTTCGTTCGTGATGTAGGAATTCAGGCTCACTCAGGCGGAGGCTATGCGTCTCACCTGTGGTCACGAGTTGTTAGTTCGTTCGTGATGTAGGAATTCAAGCTTTCGGGCGGAAGCTATGGTCGACGCCAGAGGCCACGAGTCGTTTAATTTAAGTTAGGTCATAATGTAGTCGTCAAGCTTTCGGGCGGAGGCTATGGCCCTCGTCAGGGGTCACGCGTCATAGTTTTTAAAATGTAATGTTCGTTCGGGATTTCAAGGGCAGGAGAGGCCCCTACGTTATTTTTTTAAAGTAATCGATCAAGAAAGGCTTTTCGGAAAATGTGAGTATGGACTTATCTTTGTTTTAATTTTAAGTATTAATTATGATTTGAGGTATTCGGAAGGACTAGGGAAGTGTTTAGTGAAGTTCTCTCATTCTCTCTCTTGTAAGGTCGTTCAATCGTTAAGGAAGTAAAGAGATTATTGTTTTAAATTGTAATCCCGCTATTTAAATGTTCTTTAAAATGATGTTGAGTATTTGACTTTAAGAATAAAATAATTTTAATTAAGTATTATGTTATTTTGCAAAATCTCCTTAGTTCAGCTCTCACCAGACATCCTGTACGGGATGACGAACCTATGATCCTAGGTACAGTAAAGTATTTTATGAAGTTAAGACTAGTTGATGCCAAGCGAGTTGTTTCTATGTAAAGAGCTACGATTCTCGCCCCCCCCCCTCTGAAGGTGGATCGTGACAGAAATGGCGGTGGCACCGGCTAGGTGCACGTGACAATATATATAAAAAAATAAATAAAAAAATCCTTTCTATTTAATTTAGTTAGATCATATATCAATATTAATGGCAAAGACCAGTTGCATCGATTCACTTTGAAAATAATTCCATTTGTGCTAAAACTGGACACAGTAAAAAAAAAAAAAAAAAAAAAAAAAAAAAAAAAACTGAAAAAAAAATATATATATACACACACACACACACATAATTCGAATTCATATTATGCTTAACTGCGTTTGAATTTGCAATCATGCACAAGATGTTTTGTACTTCGAAGTAAAAACAACATAATGTACTATTTAACTACCCACAGTACAAATGGATCCAAAAAAAAAGTGAATTTTCATGCAGACGAAAATGCTTACATTTATTCTATTTATATTAAGTACCCATTACTAACAGCTTATACTGGGTGGAATACAACAGTTGACATGATTTTACTTATATGGCAATTTAATATTTAACCAAAATTAATGGTAAACTAATATTTTAAAGTGTCATTTATGGCCCCTTACCTTCAGCATGTTTGCTTCCTTGCACACAAACGAGGACAAACACATCACCCAACTGAAAAAAAAAAAAAAATTTCACTTGCATCACAAATAATTTAAAATTTTTCACCACATGAAGTAAATATTTCGCAATAAAAAAAAATATAGCCCTAGGACTCGTGTGCACACCTTTTCTTCCCCACATCGCACACGCAAACAAAACTTCCAAATTATTACAAAATCACTCGATTATTATACATACATAAACACACATGTATTTTCCGAATAAGTGAGAAATGCAGGCCGATGAAAGTCAAATTTCGTTTCGGAAATTAAATCTCGCACAACTACCGACACATAACCAAACTTGCGTACATTTACATAGCATTAACCCTCTAAATAATAAACAAATGAAAGCAGAAAAAACAACATCGCTACCCACCGCGCGCGCTCCTGGCGGCGGGAGTAGGAACTACTTTGCACACAGACCGACATAGCCCCCTGCCAAAAACAGTAAAATAAATAATATATATAAGTCTTTTGGCGGGAAAAAATTTCTCAACCGCCTGGGAGCACCCTAGTGTGTGCCTGTCTTTAGGTTATGTTACTTTTAACTTCATTTTCTACAGGCAGACGCGAGGGTGCTCGCCCATTATTTTTATTTTTTTAAATTCTTTCCTACCTTTGGTGTGCCATGCAAGAATTTATCGTCAAAATGGCGGCCCCGAGTGCAAATTTCTCGTCTGCACTGCTGGCTGGATGATTATGTGATGTTTTGAAGGAGGGTGTTTTTTTTTTGTTTGGATTTTGTGTGAGGGGGGGAGGGGGCTGGGCTAGCTTTTTTTTTTTTAAATTTTCTAAACATTCATCTCTTATGTAACAGTGTTCAGCATTAAAAAATTTAAAAGAAGAGGCACTTACTCATCAATTTCAAAACAGCCTATGAAGAAAAATAAAAAAAATTTAAATTCATTCCAGTTTTATACATTCATGATTTGATCACATGTATAACTTTTCTTTTTTATTACCTTATTTAATTTTATTATTATTACTACTATTGCTGCTACAACCTAGAAGATACCTCAGTGATACTAATACCTGCTGGTAAAGTTAAAGGTTTCACCTTTCTTTCTTTAAACATATCACAATACCTTTCTTGAGTTAAATATTATCTAATGGCTTTAAGAAGTTATGGTAATGTTCATCAGTTATAGAGTGTGGGTTTGTGTGTGTGTGTGAGAGTGTATTTTGAAGAGGGCTTTGGTGGTTGGGATGGTGAGGGTGGTGGGTGTTGTGTGTGGGGAGGGGGGGGGGGAAGTAAAAGAGTGTTCATTACACGATTTCTCCTGTTGTTTGTAACAATCACACCTGGTATAGCTATTTCGAGTGGCAAATACAAACTGCAAAAAAAAAACATCTATATCATTGCCAACGGCCATATCACGATGAACACACCGGTTCACGCTCTCTCCCCTATTATTTTCCCTATATTCTCATGACATTCCCAAGCCCCCCGAATGCACGATTGTCATGTACGCGGATGACACCGCGCTGATGGTTAGACACCATGACCCCGTCCTTATTAAAGCCAGGCTGACCGCGGCCATCAACATAGTTAATCATTACTTTATGTCCTGGGGCATTCTCCCTAACCCCGCCAAAACCGAAGCCATTTTCTTCACCAGGCGACGCCCCCGCCTGCCACCCACACTGTTTGTGGGGGGCGCAGTGATAAAATGGAGCGATTCAGTGAAATACCTCGGTGTCACACTGGATCGCACATTGCGCTTCTCCCCGCACTTTTCGTCTGCCACTGCCCGGGCCTATCGCGCTTTTAACTCGATCTCCTCCCTCCTCCGCCCCCACAGCCCCTTGCCTGACCAGGACAGAGTGCGCCTCTTCAAGGCGTACATTGTCCCTATTTTACTGTATTCCTCTGTAATATTTGCCCATGTCCCCGACATCCGATTCCACCAAATAAAAACATGTTTCAATAAGCTACTCAGAGCAACACTCGGGAAATACAGACATGTAACTAACACACAATTACACGACCTTGCAGGCACACTATCACCACGCCAACTAGTCATTAAATACACAGACAAATTTTTCACAAAAGCATCACAACACCCGTCTACACTCATACAGAACATTGGACAACACAACATCACACGACCACACCCACATAAACTAATTACAGACTACCACCCAGGCAGGCCACCCTGACTGGGCAGAAGAAGAAAATCCTCCAACCAGCCACAAAAGTGTACAGTGCTACGGACATCCACCAAAGTGCCGTGCATCGAGACTGCAAATGAACGCCAACCAAAGCGACATAGATTCAAAAGTGCAACTTATGTAATATAGTGTACAATAGTGTAATATATAAGCTGCAAGCATAACTAAACCTACTCCCAAACTGTTCAGTGAAAAATATGTAACTATGTGTATGTAAATATCAATAATAATTTCTCTGTAAATATATTTCAACGTGTATGATCATCAGAAAACATTGAGCCCACAGGCTCCAGAACATTACGGAGGTTTTTTTAAACTTTTCCTCCTAAAAACAATTATTAAATAAATGTAAATGTATATAAGAAGTGTTGTATAATGTCTATAAACTATGGAAAAAGAGCACAATGTGCTGGCGTTCCACTATGTATACCTATGTAAATATCAATGTATGCAAACATCGCAATAAAAAGCTTTTGAATTTGAATTTGAATTTGTCCGATCACCGAAGTTAAGCATCGTCGAGCGTGGTTAGTACTTAGATGGGTGACCGCTTGGGAACACCACGTGCCGTTGGCACTACTATTTTGCACCCTACAGAAAAAAATTTTTTTTTTAAAAATTTCAATTTTAAATTTTTTTTTCCCCCACAATCACCACATTTCCCCCCCCCCCTAACACACACTCTCACTCTCTCTCAATCAATCAATCAATCAATCAATCAATCAATCAATCAATCACTCACTCACTCACTCACTCACTCACTCACCCACCCAGTAGCTGTGAATCTTTGCATGTGTATACCTCATACAAAATTCAAAGTGAAAAAATAAATATATAAGTGTATATGTATGTATGTATGTATGTATGTATGTATGTATATATGTATATATATATATATATATATATATATATATATATATATAAACACACACACACACACCTATTTTGAAGTTTCTCTGTTTCAGTGGGCAGTTATGTATAATAATGAGAGATTCAAAAAGACGTTGATAACAATGTCATCAATGCCTGTTTAGTGTGCTCATTTGTTGGATGGTCGGCAGCAATACTAGAGGTGGTACAGCTGTAACCTGTAAAATTGTACCTGCAATGTGTTGTGTATGGAAAAAAATAAAAATTATATCATCTAAATTTTTGTTATCCAACAATAACCTTCCCATCAATGCATGATGTCACAGTAGCCATAGCTCTACTCTTTCTGCCATATAACATTGGGGGAAAAAAAAAAAAAAAGGAGCTATTAGAATAATAACAAAAGATAAAAAATCATCTAACTGCAGACCAAAATTCAAAAAACTTAAAGTCCTGACTGCCATAAATGAATACGTTCTAGAAACTTTTTATTCATTCTTAAGAAAAAGAAGAAAAAAAAAATTATTATTTTTTTTTTTTTTTTTTTTTTTAGATATTCGCACATAGGTATAACACCAGAAATGCTAGTAAATTGAGGATAGTTGAACATAACACTAGGCGATTTGAAAATGGACTAAATTACTTGGGAGTAAAACTTTACAACTTAATATCACAGAAAATAACTAAAACAATTTACCAGTATTAAAAAAAAAAACAGTAAAAAAAATTCTTCTAGAATATCCTACCTACCCTCTGAAGCTATTCTTTAATTTGATTGATAATAGAGAAATTGAACTGTTAATTTGTTGAATGGACTTGTGATAACAGCTGCTTCATGTTTTGCATAAAGTTAAATTGTGTAACATGTTATGTATTTTTTTTTTTTGAAATTTTTTTTCTTGGTAACTTGCATCATGTAAATATTAATTGTCTGCACATACATGTTCTATATCCCGGAGCCTTGACTCCACGTGGGATCAACAGAACAAAAATACAAAAAAAAAAAAAAAATCCAGCTCACTAATCTAGGTGCATTTTGCTAACAATATTTGGAATATATATATATTTTTTTTTTGTGTAACATGCAAATTCTGTATTATTCTGCACACATTATTTATAATCTTCTATCATTTTCTTAGATAATAACTATTAATTCATAAAATAGATTGTGTGTGCATAACCTCCTGGAAACATTTGCACTTACCTCCTACTTTACTTTTTCATTTAAGCAATCCTATTCGCATGTATACACTTAGGTTGCAGCATCGAAATTGTGTAAAATTCAAAGTGTGTATTGCCTGAAAAAAAAAAAAAAAAAAGACATACCAAATATTTGCATACAGCGACACACTACATATTTGCACACAGTGGAGTTTTGCGGTAATTAACCTAGCACAATTTACCACACGCAATCACACGCCCGCGATGAGATAACACACTCGCTGTTTTCCTGTTGACCGGCACGAGGAGTAAGAAAAATTGATATTTACACGAGCACACACTCCCACACTAGTCACAACGTCGGTCATCAAGTTGTGTTGAAAATTCCTGTAGCCTCTGTTTTCCCAAATGATTTCACTTAAAATTTCATTTAACAAGACCATAAACAAATTTACAATACTAATTTCTTAAACAAACACTTCAGCGAACAAGTGACTGTCGCATTCATTACAAAGCTTACAACTTAACAGATGTTTCCGATGTGAAATAAAATAAGAAAATGTTTTACAACCAACCTAGAACATTTAGTCAAAACGTTTTTGTCCTGGTTTATGATTATTTTCCGTGACATGAATGTTTCAAAACTAATAAAAATACGAATGCAGCCAAATATAATGAAGTTAGCACATAAAAGACGACTTAAAATATTTCATTTTTCGAGAATTGGCAGAGCAAGAACGCACAGGTCCAACGGAAATTTCTTTAAAGATAAACGACCATCGGACAAAAACACCCCCTCCCCTCATCCTCAAAAATACGTGAATAATATACTTTTTCAATTATATTTTTATCGTTTTTTTTTTTTTTTTTTTAATATACTCATTAAAACTTCAAAATAAGCAGGTACTCGTGTGTTTTTCTCTCTACAATGTACCTGATCTCGGTGCGTAAACCTACATCATTTAGAGATGGAATTAATGTACACATACAAGTAAAATTTTGTTCCATTGTAAAATTGAGAGAAAGAAGGTTTTCCAAACGCATTAAGTATGGAGACTTTAAATAAGATTACGAGCTTATAAATGTTTGCAACGAAATAAAGTGACCATGTATCTGCAATTTCAAAAATATTTTTGCTCTGCTAACCTCACATGCAAGCAAGTAAAAATAACCTCACAACTTACTTACCTCTCTCAATTTCGCAGTACCAAAACATAGAAGGGATAAATAGGATAGTTTTTATTCGAAATCCTGCAAGAGTTTTAATTTTTATTAAAATATTTCTCCAATGTAGCATGTGTGTGGAATACTTCATCAGCAACTTGCATCTGCACCTTGAGTGAATTGAAGGGCAGCCAGTTTTAAAAGCTAAACAGAAACTGCACTCTTGAGAATGCATCAGATCCAAGTGAAATGCTTGTTGTGTGTACAGTTAAAAGTTTTATTATTCACACAATGAAAATGTAAACAAAATTTACTCACAATAATAATCACATCATCCTTGGAGGTGCACGAAGAAAGCCATTCCAGGTGGCACTGAACAAGGTGATTTGCTAGTGCTTCCACAGCAAACAGCCTTCATGAAATTATCTCCACATTTTCAGCATACTATACACTAAAGTATACCTAAGTTAATTTAACCATTTTCAAGTGATTCCAGCACAAATTACGTATTTGATTCCTTGAATAACATCTGCAAATGAAAAGTTCCCTGTTTGGTGTAGCAGTAAATTTAAACAGCTCGCAGTGCAAATTAAACAGTGCAGCTGCCATAAAAAAATTACACTAT
>NW_026962645.1:0-17500 GCF_032445375.1 Bacillus rossius redtenbacheri | reverse complement strand
CGAGTGTTTTCTGCTGATTATTTTGGTGTTTTTTATTTGTTTCTGCGTTGAATATTGCAGAAGTTATTTACATTTTAGTGAATCGATGCGTGACAAGTTTTTGGTTCCTGAAGTTTTCTGAACAGTCCTCAACGAGCTACAGCTACCCCGAGGCCACGCCCCCTGCGCGCGGCCAGCCAATCAGTGCTGGTGCGGACCACGGTGATTTTTCGACTCGTTCAGGGCGGTTTCTCGCATAGAATATGCTTTGGCCTTTTGTATTTTCGTACATCTTCTGGGTGATAACGACCTAGCCTGTTTATTAGGGGATTTGTGTGTGATTCCACTGTTTTATAAAAGGCTACAGCTTGTTTAATAAACTGTTCGTGCATGGTGTCTATGCGAATCTCTGTGTGTACTCTCTTCATGGGAGCATAGTTAGGCACATGCGCGATTTTTCTAAGAGCCTTATTCTGCACCACCTGCAGTTTATTTAAGTGCGTTTTCGCTGCGTAGCCCCACGCTGGAGCCGCATAGGTCATGATGGGTTTCACGCAGGCTGTGTACAGTAATTTGCTATTTTTAATGCTTAGACTTCCCTTGTGGTTTAAGAGAGGATATAAAGTTGCCAGTCTTGCATTCGCGAGTGCTTGTTTATTCGATACCTGTTTGCTCCAAGTTAGGCTTTTATCCATGTGGACTCCCAGGTATTTGACACAGGTTTTGTAGTGTATATTGTTGTTAAAGAGGCGTAGCTGAGGTAGGTTTGCCGGTACCTTCCGGCGTGTAAAGACGATCGCCTCACATTTGTCGACATTGATAGCTGTTCTCCAATCTGTAAACCACGATTCTAACAGATTCAGTGATTCTTGTAGGCGCCTGACTGCTTGTTGCGATTGAGTTGAACTAGCATACAACATGGTGTCATCCGCAAAACACGCGATGTTGGCTCTGGGCAGTTTCGGTAAGTCAGAGACATATATATTGAAGAGCATGGGGCCAAGTACACTGCCTTGTGGTACACCAGCTAATATTTTACGTGGAGTAGATGTGGCTCCTGGGATGCTTGCACGAAAAGATCGTTTACTTAGGTATGCGTCCAAGGTTTTTATATACGTATCTGGGAGTTTTATGGCTTGGAGTTTGTATAAAAGTCCGTCATGCCAGACACGATCGAAGGCCTTTTCGATATCGAGGAAGACTGCCGCGGTGTAGTGGCGCCAGTCAAAGGCCTGTGTTATATGCTCAACTATTCTAACGAGCTGTTGAGTGGTGGAGTGGCGAGCTCTAAAGCCAAATTGATAGTCTGGGAGCACTTGTTGCTCTTCCAGGTGTAATTGGATGCGGCGTGCTATTATTTTCTCAGCTACTTTCGAGATGGTGTTGAGCAGGCTTATTGGTCGGTAGCTGGACGGGAGTTGCGGATTTTTGCCAGGCTTGGGAAGCAGAATGATTTTTGCCTCCTTCCAATTGTTAGGCCAGGAGTTGGTGAGAAGGATGCCATTTATGCAGGCTGCTATTGCTTGAAGAGCTGGGATTTTGAGGTGTTTTAGGACAAGGGAAGGGATTTTATCTGTTCCTGGAGCTTTATTAGTCTTCAGAGATTTTATGATTCTTCTGACTTCCGCTTCTGTCGTTAGAAGGGGTTCTGAGGTTGCAGGTGTAAGTCGCATGGCCGCTACTTGCTCCGTTATTAGGAGGGAGTGGGGGGGATTGTTTGGTAGGATGTTGGGTTGGAAGGCCTGTTCTTGGCAGTCAGCAAGTACTGTAGCTTTATCTTTAGGCGAGAAAGCCATGTTTCCAGTAGGAAGTTGGATAGGCGGGATAATTGTGGGCTTGGAGGACAGGTTTTTCGCCACTTTCCAGAGTGTGTTGTTGGCTGTAGAGAGCTGTTGCACTTTCGCATCCCATTGAGTGGCTCGATGTACACTAAGTTTGGCTTGAAATTCATTGTACAGGTCGGTGTATACCTTCTTGAGCGCTGGGCATCTGTTGCGTTGCCATCGGCGCTTCGCCTGGTTTTTGGCTGTGATTAGCTGTTTTAGTTGCGGGGGGAGGGCAGTAGCATCCACTTTCTTTTTCGTGGTTGGAATAAAAGTATTTATTGCTTGGGATAGGGTCCTAGATAATTTGGCAGAGTACTGCTGCAAGTCCGCAGCCACTGTAATGGTAGGAACAGGGAATAGGTTATTTTCTATAAAGGAGTTGAGTCGCGGCCAGTCTGCTTTGCGGAAATTATAGGTGCGTTTGGTTTGGGCGGTTTTTGTGTAAACATCTTCAAGTGTAGCAATGACTGGTAGATGGTCTGAGTGCAGCTCGTGGATTACTTCAAGTTCGTAGATGAAATTTGTGTTATAATAAATGGTGAAATCTAGGATATCAGGATATTGCCTGGGATTTTCAGGATAGCGGGTAGGATGGTAGGGAGCGCAGACCATGTATTGGTGTAGCTGCTGGTGTGCAAACAGCACTCTGCCATTACTTGTAGTTCGGGCGCAGTTCCACGCAGGGTGTTTTGCATTTAAATCACCTAGTAGGAGGAAGGAAGAGGTGCAAGTGGCTAGGATTTGGAGGTTTTCAGCTGTGATTGAGCGTCCTGGGGGAGCGTAGGCTGAAATGATAGTACATTTCTTGCCTTTAAGTGATATAGAGATTGCTACTGCCTCTATGCGGCCTAAGTCAGGAAGTTGTACTTCATGGTGTATTAGATTGGTGCGGACAGCCAAGGCAACCCCTCCACCCTGGTTGTCCCTGTCCTTTCTGTGGATGATGTACCCAGGTAGGAATAATTTTTCAGTTGACGAAAGATGGGTTTCTGTTAGTGCTAGTATCTGGACATCATGCTCTCGCAGAAATTCCTGAAGTTCAGGCGTTTTGTTTCGCACACTGCGTGCATTCCAGGTGGCGATCGTCTTTAATGTTAAATTATTATTGTGCTCCATCTTGAGGAGCAGGTGCGACTGGTGCCATGGCCATAATTAGGTCCACGGCGAGGTGAATTCTGCGGTCCGCCGCGACTGAAGTGTCAAGCCAGGCCGTTAGTAGGTTGCAAAGTTTTTGCGCAATTTCCATGACAGCAGGGTGTGCACCTGCTACTTTCGTGAGAGTGCCTTGAAGGACTTGGCAGTCTCGATAATTTGTGGCTATCCTCTCTGGTGTGATGTGTACTGGAGGTTGTGGCAATGGCATGCTGCGTGCCACAATGGGGGCTGCTGGCCTGATTGCTGCTGAATTTGGCTGTACCACGACAGTTGTAGCTGGTTCGTTGTGGGTGACAGGCACCTTAGGAGCCGGTGTGGAAATAACTGGCGACTGCACGCAAGCCTGTTGCATTGGTTGTTGTATATTATTTTCTGCTGGAGCAGAGCGGTGGCGCAGCCTTCCTGCCTGGCTTGATGGTTGGGCAACTGGTCTGGCCTGACGTGGCTGGCGCTGTGCATGCTGGTTTCCTGTACTGCGGGGTGTACCAGCCTGTTGACTTTGGCGAGCTGCCTTTCGACGCTCCCACTGTGTTGGCTCCCATAGTTCCGGGAAGTCCTGTTTCAGGGCCTGGTACCTGTTATCGCTGCGAGGGTCCCAGTCATCTCTGTAGCCAGAGGTTTGCCCTCCTTGTGGTCGGGTGTTGTATTGCGGGTTTTGTTTACGCCGTGATGTGACCACATTCCACCCTGGCTCATGAGCCACGTTGGCGGGTTGGGTTTGTGACTCCGTTTGCTGGTAGGCAGGTGCACGGTCCTCGGCATGTTGTGTCTGCCACTGAGGGCGTCTATTTGGACGCCGGGTCCATTGTTGGTGCTGCTGCTGCTGGTGCTGCTGCTGCTGCTGCTGCCCCCTAGGACGGCGCCTCTGCAGCTCCCGTTGGTAATCGGGGCAGCCCATGTATCTGGCATTATGTGCCATGTTACATCTGGCACAGTGTGGCGGGCGGGGACAGTCCTCCTGTAGTTTGTGTGGGCCGGCACATTGCGGGCACACTGGCTGTTTGCGGCATTGTTTTGCTATATGCCCAAGAAGACAGCAATTCGTACACTGGAGTGGTGTATTTTTATATCGGTAGTCCACCAGCCTCACTCTGAGTCCAATGACAGTGGTCAATGTACTCATTAATGACTCGCTGCCCTGCGGTACATCTAGTTGGTACATGTTTATTGGACGACGAGTCCAGTCGTACATTTGGTAGACTGATAGTACTGGTATGTTTTGAGCCAGTAGGTCCTGGGTAATTCTGGCAGTGCTAGTTCCCCCTGGGATGTCCTTAAGCACATATTTCAACGGTTTGTCTGCCTGCACGCGTGTAATAAAATACTCGGCCTTTAGTTCATCAAGTACTTTAATGGCTGCATGGTACTGCTGCACATTGGTGAAATAGTACAGTGTCCCCCTGTTGGTGTTTTTCGCTGAGAAAATTAATCCTAGCCTGCCGCTGGAAATTACTTTTGTTACACGTCCCTCCGCGGAGCGCGACCAATCACGAGCCGCGGAGCGCTCCGATTGGTCGCGCAACAAGAAGCCAAGAAAACTTTTCACGAAAAAAATTCAGTTCCCGTCTCACTCGCAGTCAGTCAGTCAGTCACATTCACACTTTCGCAGATCACTAGCAGACAGCACATTCGCAGATCGCAGACGAGTTTCTATCGCAGACGAGTTCCGCTCCTAGCTTCGTTCGGAGATGATGTAGTCCTGCTGCTCATCCTGAAAGTAGTCAGAATAGTCCAGAATTCCGCCCCCAGTTTTGAACGACCGCGTCGTGCGACGGATAGGTTTTAAATTGAGTGTGTGACACCCAGAGGCGCAGCGTCTCGCTGCCTAGCCGCGGCCCTGGCTAACTCAGTCCCAGGGTCGTAGGTCAGTGGGTGCTCCACTCCCTTCCTTTGCTAGGCGATCGTAATAAATCCTGTAGGAATAATTATTATTGTTATTATTTAATTAGCTAACATGGCGACCTCGAGTGACGTAGAATTCCGCGAAACCTCTTCTCTTGAACAAGGTGTTCTCAAGAGAAAGAGTAGCGACGAACACATCAGAGTCACAAAAATTCAGTCCCTGAATCACCATGTCACAGGTGATGTGACAACAGGCAGCCAGACACCAGGCAGCTCGCCTCCATGCAGTCAGATACCGCCGGGCGTGGCGCAGGATCACCCAGCCCTGACAGACACCTCCACTGCACAACAGGGCGCGAATCCCTTTCGCACTGCCCCAATCACAGTCACCCACACAGCCGCGCTGCCATATGAGCGGCTGTACGACCAGTTCAACAGGCTAGGATTAATTTTCTCAGCGAAAAACACCAACAGGGGGACACTGTACTATTTCACCAATGTGCAGCAGTACCATGCAGCCATTAAAGTACTTGATGAAATAAAGGCCGAGTATTTTATTACACGCGTGCAGGCAGACAAACCGTTGAAATATGTGCTTAAGGACATCCCAGGGGGAACTAGCACTGCCAGAATTACCCAGGACCTACTGGCTCAAAACATACCAGTACTATCAGTCTACCAAATGTACGACTGGACTCGTCGTCCAATAAACATGTACCAACTAGATGTACCGCAGGGCAGCGAGTCATTAATGAGTACATTGACCACTGTCATTGGACTCAGAGTGAGGCTGGTGGACTACCGATATAAAAATACACCACTCCAGTGTACGAATTGCTGTCTTCTTGGGCATATAGCAAAACAATGCCGCAAACAGCCAGTGTGCCCGCAATGTGCCGGCCCACACAAACTACAGGAGGACTGTCCCCGCCCGCCACACTGTGCCAGATGTAACATGGCACATAATGCCAGATACATGGGCTGCCCCGATTACCAACGGGAGCTGCAGAGGCGCCGTCCTAGGGGGCAGCAGCAGCAGCAGCAGCAGCACCAGCAGCAGCAGCACCAACAATGGACCCGGCGTCCAAATAGACGCCCTCAGTGGCAGACACAACATGCCGAGGACCGTGCACCTGCCTACCAGCAAACGGAGTCACAAACCCAACCCGCCAACGTGGCTCATGAGCCAGGGTGGAATGTGGTCACATCACGGCGTAAACAAAACCCGCAATACAACACCCGACCACAAGGAGGGCAAACCTCTGGCTACAGAGATGACTGGGACCCTCGCAGCGATAACAGGTACCAGGCCCTGAAACAGGACTTCCCGGAACTATGGGAGCCAACACAGTGGGAGCGTCGAAAGGCAGCTCGCCAAAGTCAACAGGCTGGTACACCCCGCAGTACAGGAAACCAGCATGCACAGCGCCAGCCACGTCAGGCCAGACCAGTTGCCCAACCATCAAGCCAGGCAGGAAGGCTGCGCCACCGCTCTGCTCCAGCAGAAAATAATATACAACAACCAATGCAACAGGCTTGCGTGCAGTCGCCAGTTATTTCCACACCGGCTCCTAAGGTGCCTGTCACCCACAACGAACCAGCTACAACTGTCGTGGTACAGCCAAATTCAGCAGCAATCAGGCCAGCAGCCCCCATTGTGGCACGCAGCATGCCATTGCCACAACCTCCAGTACACATCACACCAGAGAGGATAGCCACAAATTATCGAGACTGCCAAGTCCTTCAAGGCACTCTCACGAAAGTAGCAGGTGCACACCCTGCTGTCATGGAAATTGCGCAAAAACTTTGCAACCTACTAACGGCCTGGCTTGACACTTCAGTCGCGGCGGACCGCAGAATTCACCTCGCCGTGGACCTAATTATGGCCATGGCACCAGTCGCACCTGCTCCTCAAGATGGAGCACAATAATAAATTAACATTAAAGACGATCGCCACCTGGAATGCACGCAGTGTGCGAAACAAAACGCCTGAACTTCAGGAATTTCTGCGAGAGCATGATGTCCAGATACTAGCACTAACAGAAACCCATCTTTCGTCAACTGAAAAATTATTCCTACCTGGGTACATCATCCACAGAAAGGACAGGGACAACCAGGGTGGAGGGGTTGCCTTGGCTGTCCGCACCAATCTAATACACCATGAAGTACAACTTCCTGACTTAGGCCGCATAGAGGCAGTAGCAATCTCTATATCACTTAAAGGCAAGAAATGTACTATCATTTCAGCCTACGCTCCCCCAGGACGCTCAATCACAGCTGAAAACCTCCAAATCCTAGCCACTTGCACCTCTTCCTTCCTCCTACTAGGTGATTTAAATGCAAAACACCCTGCGTGGAACTGCGCCCGAACTACAAGTAATGGCAGAGTGCTGTTTGCACACCAGCAGCTACACCAATACATGGTCTGCGCTCCCTACCATCCTACCCGCTATCCTGAAAATCCCAGGCAATATCCTGATATCCTAGATTTCACCATTTATTATAACACAAATTTCATCTACGAACTTGAAGTAATCCACGAGCTGCACTCAGACCATCTACCAGTCATTGCTACACTTGAAGATGTTTACACAAAAACCGCCCAAACCAAACGCACCTATAATTTCCGCAAAGCAGACTGGCCGCGACTCAACTCCTTTATAGAAAATAACCTATTCCCTGTTCCTACCATTACAGTGGCTGCGGACTTGCAGCAGTACTCTGCCAAATTATCTAGGACCCTATCCCAAGCAATAAATACTTTTATTCCAACCACGAAAAAGAAAGTGGATGCTACTGCCCTCCCCCCGCAACTAAAACAGCTAATCACAGCCAAAAACCAGGCGAAGCGCCGATGGCAACGCAACAGATGCCCAGCGCTCAAGAAGGTATACACCGACCTGTACAATGAATTTCAAGCCAAACTTAGTGTACATCGAGCCACTCAATGGGATGCGAAAGTGCAACAGCTCTCTACAGCCAACAACACACTCTGGAAAGTGGCGAAAAACCTGTCCTCCAAGCCCACAATTATCCCGCCTATCCAACTTCCTACTGGAAACATGGCTTTCTCGCCTAAAGATAAAGCTACAGTACTTGCTGACTGCCAAGAACAGGCCTTCCAACCCAACATCCTACCAAACAATCCCCCCCACTCCCTCCTAATAACGGAGCAAGTAGCGGCCATGCGACTTACACCTGCAACCTCAGAACCCCTTCTAACGACAGAAGCGGAAGTCAGAAGAATCATAAAATCTCTGAAGACTAATAAAGCTCCAGGAACAGATAAAATCCCTTCCCTTGTCCTAAAACACCTCAAAATCCCAGCTCTTCAAGCAATAGCAGCCTGCATAAATGGCATCCTTCTCACCAACTCCTGGCCTAACAATTGGAAGGAGGCAAAAATCATTCTGCTTCCCAAGCCTGGCAAAAATCCGCAACTCCCGTCCAGCTACCGACCAATAAGCCTGCTCAACACCATCTCGAAAGTAGCTGAGAAAATAATAGCACGCCGCATCCAATTACACCTGGAAGAGCAACAAGTGCTCCCAGACTATCAATTTGGCTTTAGAGCTCGCCACTCCACCACTCAACAGCTCGTTAGAATAGTTGAGCATATAACACAGGCCTTTGACTGGCGCCACTACACCGCGGCAGTCTTCCTCGATATCGAAAAGGCCTTCGATCGTGTCTGGCATGACGGACTTTTATACAAACTCCAAGCCATAAAACTCCCAGATACGTATATAAAAACCTTGGACGCATACCTAAGTAAACGATCTTTTCGTGCAAGCATCCCAGGAGCCACATCTACTCCACGTAAAATATTAGCTGGTGTACCACAAGGCAGTGAACTTGGCCCCATGCTCTTCAATATATATGTCTCTGACTTACCGAAACTGCCCAGAGCCAACATCGCGTGTTTTGCGGATGACACCATGTTGTATGCTAGTTCAACTCAATCGCAACAAGCAGTCAGGCGCCTACAAGAATCACTGAATCTGTTAGAATCGTGGTTTACAGATTGGAGAACAGCTATCAATGTCGACAAATGTGAGGCGATCGTCTTTACACGCCGGAAGGTACCGGCAAACCTACCTCAGCTACGCCTCTTTAACAACAATATACACTACAAAACCTGTGTCAAATACCTGGGAGTCCACATGGATAAAAGCCTAACTTGGAGCAAACAGGTATCGAATAAACAAGCACTCGCGAATGCAAGACTGGCAACTTTATATCCTCTCTTAAACCACAAGGGAAGTCTAAGCATTAAAAATAGCAAATTACTGTACACAGCCTGCGTGAAACCCATCATGACCTATGCGGCTCCAGCGTGGGGCTACGCAGCGAAAACGCACTTAAATAAACTGCAGGTGGTGCAGAATAAGGCTCTTAGAAAAATCGCGCATGTGCCTAACTATGCTCCCATGAAGAGAGTACACACAGAGATTCGCATAGACACCATGCACGAACAGTTTATTAAACAAGCTGTAGCCTTTTATAAAACAGTGGAATCACACACAAATCCCCTAATAAACAGGCTAGGTCGTTATCACCCAGAAGATGTACGAAAATACAAAAGGCCAAAGCATATTCTATGCGAGAAACCGCCCTGAACGAGTCGAAAAATCACCGTGGTCCGCACCAGCACTGATTGGCTGGCCGCGCTCAGGGGGCGTGGCCTCGGGGTAGCTGTAGCTCGTTGCGGACTGTTCAGAAAACTTCAGGAACCAAAAACTTGTCACGCATCGATTCACTAAAATGTAAATAACTTCTGCAATATTCAACGCAGAAACAAATAAAAAACACCAAAATAATCAGCAGAAAACACTCGTGCCGTCATAGTACATAACTGCGCCCGGCGCATTGCAAACACTTTAAGATAAACTGTTAAAAACTCAGCGGCATCGCTCAGCTTTAATTCTACGAATTTTTTCCCTCTTTCATTATTAGTGTTATTAGTGTTTTAGTTCTAATTTTACAACGTAATTTCTCTCCCTATACCCTGACATCTTTACCACCAGGAAGTGCTTCGTCCCCCCCCCCCCCTGCGCCGCCAGGGGAGCTCACAGAGACGCCGCCCACAGTGCCTGTCAGCAGGGGAGATGGCACCAAGATCCTGCCATGGTTCCCGCAGCCACATAGTGCAACAGCCACGTTATCATGCCCTTCCAATTTATTTTAGTGCTTCACTCTTTCGCATCCTAACATCCCCCCATAGTGTATATCAACATCTCCCTAGTAGTTGTAATAATAATAATAGTCAACCATCGTAAAAATTCATTCCCATTTTCTCAATTATTGCACAGTGACGCCAACCACAGCACCAGTGCTTCAGTGCTTCATAGATGCTGCATTGGCATGCCAATGCCAACCCAGTATCCCCCCCACTCCTACTAATTATAGAGTGTTGTATATATGTGTTTCTACTTTTAGTTGCAGGTCGCGCCAGGAGTTCCTGCCGCCCTCGGTGTCACCGAGGCAATTGTCAAATTCGCACAACCCTGCTGTGTACTTGCTCGGAGAGCACCAACATAGCTTTTCCAGGAATCCCACCTGGAAAGGTTATAGCCTACTATACCTCTTCCGCGTCCATATTTTCCCATCGGTCGCGCTAGCTTTTCAGATTACAGGTAACAGGTTTCCTCCAGTGCGTCGCTGGTTTACTGTTGCCTAACCCTTTGCTACACCCCATAGGCTGTAGGAGTGCTAAGTTCGCACTACTACAGGCTTTATCGCGCCAGACGCACGTCGCCATGACTCCTCCCCCTCCCTCCCAGGAGCGGGAGGAGTCAATGGCAGTTTTATATTTGTCTACTTAAGCGTATAGGTCCCACCTGGCACGCATCAATTCCCTCAAGTCAAATCATTCCCATTTGGTTAGCAGGGCTCACAAACACTTCGGCTGTGTGAGACTGACTTCAGCGTGGAGGGGCTGTGGTCTAAAAAAAAAAAAAAAAAAAAAGTCCCGTCTCACTCATCTAGCGACAGCGGCACAGCTCAGACCTACGATGCCCCCCAAGACGAGCGGTAAGGCAGCCAAAAAGGCGGGCAAGGCCCAGAAAAACATCTCGAAGGGCGACAAGAAAAAGAAGCGCAAGAGGAAGGAAAGCTACGCAATCTACATCTACAAAGTGTTGAAGCAAGTTCATCCGGACACTGGCATATCATCTAAGGCCATGAGCATCATGAACAGTTTCGTGAACGACATTTTCGAGCGCATCGCGGCAGAGGCCAGCCGCCTCGCCCACTACAACAAGCGCTCCACCATCACCAGCCGCGAGATACAGACGGCCGTGAGACTGCTGCTGCCCGGGGAGCTGGCCAAGCACGCTGTCAGCGAGGGCACCAAGGCTGTCACCAAATACACCAGCTCCAAGTGAGCAGGTCTGGTGTGCACATGCTTACATAAACGGTCCTTTTCAGGACCAAGAACATGATCATGAAAGGAAATGCTTCTGCTGCTGTTCTACAATTCCCTCAATCCCTATGATAGTAAATGTAAGCTTAACCAAGGCAGAAATATTTTCATTAAAAAAAGTCTTTAAGACGCATGGTTTACTGGCTGAGATATATATATATATATATTTTTTTTTTGCTTACTTCTGTGGTCATTAGTACATTGCTACAAATATATTTATATATATAAAAAAATAAATAAAAAAATCCTTTCTATTTAATTTAGTTAGATCATATATCAATATTAATGGCAAAGACCAGTTGCATCGATTCACTTTGAAAATAATTCCATTTGTGCTAAAACTGGACACAGTAAAAAAAAAAAAAAAAAAAAAAAAAAAAAAAAAAAAAAAAAACTGAAAAAAAAATATATATATACACACACACACACACATAATTCGAATTCATATTATGCTTAACTGCGTTTGAATTTGCAATCATGCACAAGATGTTTTGTACTTCGAAGTAAAAACAACATAATGTACTATTTAACTACCCACAGTACAAATGGATCCAAAAAAAAAGTGAATTTTCATGCAGACGAAAATGCTTACATTTATTCTATTTATATTAAGTACCCATTACTAACAGCTTATACTGGGTGGAATACAACAGTTGACATGATTTTACTTATATGGCAATTTAATATTTAACCAAAATTAATGGTAAACTAATATTTTAAAGTGTCATTTATGGCCCCTTACCTTCAGCATGTTTGCTTCCTTGCACACAAACGAGGACAAACACATCACCCAACTGAAAAAAAAAAAAAAATTTCACTTGCATCACAAATAATTTAAAATTTTTCACCACATGAAGTAAATATTTCGCAATAAAAAAAAATATAGCCCTAGGACTCGTGTGCACACCTTTTCTTCCCCACATCGCACACGCAAACAAAACTTCCAAATTATTACAAAATCACTCGATTATTATACATACATAAACACACATGTATTTTCCGAATAAGTGAGAAATGCAGGCCGATGAAAGTCAAATTTCGTTTCGGAAATTAAATCTCGCACAACTACCGACACATAACCAAACTTGCGTACATTTACATAGCATTAACCCTCTAAATAATAAACAAATGAAAGCAGAAAAAACAACATCGCTACCCACCGCGCGCGCTCCTGGCGGCGGGAGTAGGAACTACTTTGCACACAGACCGACATAGCCCCCTGCCAAAAACAGTAAAATAAATAATATATATAAGTCTTTTGGCGGGAAAAAATTTCTCAACCGCCTGGGAGCACCCTAGTGTGTGCCTGTCTTTAGGTTATGTTACTTTTAACTTCATTTTCTACAGGCAGACGCGAGGGTGCTCGCCCATTATTTTTATTTTTTTAAATTCTTTCCTACCTTTGGTGTGCCATGCAAGAATTTATCGTCAAAATGGCGGCCCCGAGTGCAAATTTCTCGTCTGCACTGCTGGCTGGATGATTATGTGATGTTTTGAAGGAGGGTGTTTTTTTTTGTTTGGATTTTGTGTGAGGGGGGGAGGGGGCTGGGCTAGCTTTTTTTTTTTTTAATTTTCTAAACATTCATCTCTTATGTAACAGTGTTCAGCATTAAAAAATTTAAAAGAAGAGGCACTTACTCATCAATTTCAAAACAGCCTATGAAGAAAAATAAAAAAAATTTAAATTCATTCCAGTTTTATACATTCATGATTTGATCACATGTATAACTTTTCTTTTTTATTACCTTATTTAATTTTATTATTATTACTACTATTGCTGCTACAACCTAGAAGATACCTCAGTGATACTAATACCTGCTGGTAAAGTTAAAGGTTTCACCTTTCTTTCTTTAAACATATCACAATACCTTTCTTGAGTTAAATATTATCTAATGGCTTTAAGAAGTTATGGTAATGTTCATCAGTTATAGAGTGTGGGTTTGTGTGTGTGTGTGAGAGTGTATTTTGAAGAGGGCTTTGGTGGTTGGGATGGTGAGGGTGGTGGGTGTTGTGTTTGGGGGGGGGGGGGGGGGAAGTAAAAGAGTGTTCATTACACGATTTCTCCTGTTGTTTGTAACAATCACACCTGGTATAGCTATTTCGAGTGGCAAATACAAACTGCAAAAAAAAAAACATCTATATCATTGCCAACGGCCATATCACGATGAACACACCGGTTCTCGTCCGATCACCGAAGTTAAGCATCGTCGAGCGTGGTTAGTACTTAGATGGGTGACCGCTTGGGAACACCACGTGCCGTTGGCACTACTATTTTGCACCCTACAGAAAAAAATTTTTTTTTAAAAATTTCAATTTTAAATTTTTTTTTCCCCCACAATCACCACATTTCCCCCCCCCCCCCCCCCCTAACACACACACTCACTCTCTCTCAATCAATCAATCAATCAATCAATCAATCAATCAATCAATCAATCACTCACTCACTCACTCACTCACTCACTCACCCACCCAGTAGCTGTGAATCTTTGCATGTGTATACCTCATACAAAATTCAAAGTGAAAAAATAAATATATAAGTGTATATGTATGTATGTATGTATGTATGTATGTATGTATATATGTATATATGTATATATATATATATATATATATATATATATATATAAACACACACACACACACCTATTTTGAAGTTTCTCTGTTTCAGTGGGCAGTTATGTATAATAATGAGAGATTCAAAAAGACGTTGATAACAATGTCATCAATGCCTGTTTAGTGTGCTCATTTGTTGGATGGTCGGCAGCAATACTAGAGGTGGTACAGCTGTAACCTGTAAAATTGTACCTGCAATGTGTTGTGTATGGAAAAAAATAAAAATTATATCATCTAAATTTTTGTTATCCAACAATAACCTTCCCATCAATGCATGATGTCACAGTAGCCATAGCTCTACTCTTTCTGCCATATAACATTGGGGGAAAAAAAAAAAAAAAAAGGAGCTATTAGAATAATAACAAAAGATAAAAAATCATCTAACTGCAGACCAAAATTCAAAAAACTTAAAGTCCTGACTGCCATAAATGAATACGTTCTAGAAACTTTTTATTCATTCTTAAGAAAAAGAAGAAAAAAAAAATTATTATTTTTTTTTTTTTTTTTTTTTTAGATATTCGCACATAGGTATAACACCAGAAATGCTAGTAAATTGAGGATAGTTGAACATAACACTAGGCGATTTGAAAATGGACTAAATTACTTGGGAGTAAAACTTTACAACTTAATATCACAGAAAATAACTAAAACAATTTACCAGTATTAAAAAAAAAAACAGTAAAAAAAATTCTTCTAGAATATCCTACCTACCCTCTGAAGCTATTCTTTAATTTGATTGATAATAGAGAAATTGAACTGTTAATTTGTTGAATGGACTTGTGATAACAGCTGCTTCATGTTTTGCATAAAGTTAAATTGTGTAACATGTTATGTATTTTTTTTTTTTGAAATTTTTTTTCTTGGTAACTTGCATCATGTAAATATTAATTGTCTGCACATACATGTTCTATATCCCGGAGCCTTGACTCCACGTGGGATCAACAGAACAAAAATACAAAAAAAAAAAAAAAAATCCAGCTCACTAATCTAGGTGCATTTTGCTAACAATATTTGGAATATATATATATTTTTTTTTTGTGTAACATGCAAATTCTGTATTATTCTGCACACATTATTTATAATCTTCTATCATTTTCTTAGATAATAACTATTAATTCATAAAATAGATTGTGTGTGCATAACCTCCTGGAAACATTTGCACTTACCTCCTACTTTACTTTTTCATTTAAGCAATCCTATTCGCATGTATACACTTAGGTTGCAGCATCGAAATTGTGTAAAATTCAAAGTGTGTATTGCCTGAAAAAAAAAAAAAAAAAAAAAAAGACATACCAAATATTTGCATACAGCGACACACTACATATTTGCACACAGTGGAGTTTTGCGGTAATTAACCTAGCACAATTTACCACACGCAATCACACGCCCGCGATGAGATAACACACTCGCTGTTTTCCTGTTGACCGGCACGAGGAGTAAGAAAAATTGATATTTACACGAGCACACACTCCCACACTAGTCACAACGTCGGTCATCAAGTTGTGTTGAAAATTCCTGTAGCCTCTGTTTTCCCAAATGATTTCACTTAAAATTTCATTTAACAAGACCATAAACAAATTTACAATACTAATTTCTTAAACAAACACTTCAGCGAACAAGTGACTGTCGCATTCATTACAAAGCTTACAACTTAACAGATGTTTCCGATGTGAAATAAAATAAGAAAATGTTTTACAACCAACCTAGAACATTTAGTCAAAACGTTTTTGTCCTGGTTTATGATTATTTTCCGTGACATGAATGTTTCAAAACTAATAAAAATACGAATGCAGCCAAATATAATGAAGTTAGCACATAAAAGACGACTTAAAATATTTCATTTTTCGAGAATTGGCAGAGCAAGAACGCACAGGTCCAACGGAAATTTCTTTAAAGATAAACGACCATCGGACAAAAACACCCCCTCCCCTCATCCTCAAAAATACGTGAATAATATACTTTTTCAATTATATTTTTATCGTTTTTTTTTTTTTTTTTTTTAATATACTCATTAAAACTTCAAAATAAGCAGGTACTCGTGTGTTTTTCTCTCTACAATGTACCTGATCTCGGTGCGTAAACCTACATCATTTAGAGATGGAATTAATGTACACATACAAGTAAAATTTTGTTCCATTGTAAAATTGAGAGAAAGAAGGTTTTCCAAACGCATTAAGTATGGAGACTTTAAATAAGATTACGAGCTTATAAATGTTTGCAAGCGAAATAAAGTGACCATGTATCTGCAATTTCAAAAATATTTTTGCTCTGCTAACCTCACATGCAAGCAAGTAAAAATAACCTCACAACTTACTTACCTCTCTCAATTCGCAGTACCAAAACATAGAAGGGATAATAGGATAGTTTTTATTCGAAATCCTGCAAGAGTTTTAATTTTTATTAAAATATTTCTCCAATGTAGCATGTGTGTGGAATACTTCATCAGCAACTTGCATCTGCACCTTGAGTGAATTGAAGGGCAGCCAGTTTTAAAAGCTAAACAGAAACTGCACTCTTGAGAATGCATCAGATCCAAGTGAAATGCTTGTTGTGTGTACAGTTAAAAGTTTTATTATTCACACAATGAAAATGTAAACAAAATTTACTCACAATAATAATCACATCATCCTTGGAGGTGCACGAAGAAAGCCATTCCAGGTGGCACTGAACAAGGTGATTTGCTAGTGCTTCCACAGCAAACAGCCTTCATGAAATTATCTCCACATTTTCAGCATACTATACACTAAAGTATACCTAAGTTAATTTAACCATTTTCAAGTGATTCCAGCACAAATTACGTATTTGATCCTTGAATAACATCTGCAAATGAAAAGTTCCCTGTTTGGTGTAGCAGTAAATTTAAACAGCTCGCAGTGCAAATTAAACAGTGCAGCTGCCATAAAAAAATTACACTATTAGTGGAACTGCCCATTATGTCATCGTAGACTGCTGACATTTAGAAAACATTGAAAAATCAGTGCCTAAAGAAGCCCCTACATTACTTTCGCTGTCCAAAGTGCGCTGCTCCCTACGTGAGCAAGGCATCGAGAATTTTCTGAACCGTCCGCAACCAGAAAATTGGGTAACCAGATATTGCAGAGAGAAAAATTTTATTTTCACTTTGCTCTTGCATTCTGTAGGATCAGTCTCGTCATGGCAGATACCGCAGCAGCGACTGCAGCACCAGCTGTTGCCCCATCACAGGCAGCTTCCCCGAAGAAAGGCAAGGCTGCGTCGAAGAAGCCACGAGCCAAGCCCGCGCACCCCGCGCACATCTGAAATGGTGGCCTCTGCGATCAAGAGCCTCAAGGAAAGGGGCGGCTCATCACTGCAAGCCATCAAGAAATACGTCGCCTCTACCTACAAAGTAGATGCGGAAAAGCTGGCACCTTTCATCAAGAAATACTTGAAGGCAGCAGTGGCTAGCGGCGAGCTTGTCCAAACCAAAGGCAAGGGTGCGTCTGGCTCCTTCAAGCTGGCTTCAGGGACCACCGGTGCTCCGGACCAGCCCAAGGCTCCAAGCGGCAAGCGTGGTGCAGCTGCCCCTAAGGAAAAGAAGCGATCCGTAGCCAAGAAGGCAGCGGTGGGCAAGAAACCAGTCAAGAAGACTCCGCCTACAGCAGAAAAGAAAAAAAAGGCAGCAGCTGCAACCCCCAAGCCC
>NW_026962644.1:0-34386 GCF_032445375.1 Bacillus rossius redtenbacheri | reverse complement strand
ACAAATCGTTGGGTTATTCTTTGCCAAGGATTCATTATTGTATATAGTAACATAGTAAATTTCATTAGCTTACAGCAGACTATTTTATTCGACTGGTATCCCTGATGCAAAGCCCCAATAATGCACGAGCTAACTTCTAGTTAAAAGTAAGGCTTGGCGTGTCAGGGGTTGTCCAACGTTGCGTGGTAACATTTTAGCCATATTTCAACATGAAAGTAATGTCCCGTTTAGATTGTAATGCCTGAATATTTTTTTTTATCGCCAGTCTTCGAATTTGAGGTCTAAAACGGTAATAAGGACACCCCTTTTGGAGAAGAAACCATTAAATAACTACAATACAGTTAGAAATAAACGACTTAACAGTTATTGTCCAATATTAGAAGTGTACGATGTGCACATGCAAGTTTAACTAACTAAGTGAACGAAATAACATTGTAATGTGTCGTATGATATGAAAAGAATTGATTATATAATAAAAACAATAACAAAAGAAATATCTATTGGCCATTTCGGTTAACGAAATCCTTGCTTTCAAATTAAATAAATCTAAAAACAAGCTGCATCTTTATTGTACGTATTGGAATTACAGTATTCAATTCGTGGTTGTATTATTGATTCGAAAAAAGTCATGACGCCGTCCCCGCTGCCTGTTCTGAAATTACGTTAATTGAAATGATTTAAAAGAACTTGGATCACGTGAGCGGCAAGTCCGTTCCTGCACACGCGGTTGCTTGTGCGGCACGTTACACGGGGTTACACTAACGGCTAGATATGCAAGGACACTGAACAAAGAAACATTACACTACAGTCACTAAAGGCTAGTCCCGGGTTCGGGGTGAAGTTCAATTGTCCCACTCAGGTGGTCCCACAAAGGCGGCTAGTCCGCGCGGTTGCGAGGGCCACGTTAATTAAAATTACGTACAAAAGATCGCACGAGATATCGTGTGGCCAGTTAGGGCCGACCGGGTAGCTGAAGGAAGAGGATTCGAAGATAGTTACCTATTGATGATAAATGTGGGTATTGGCGCCAAAGTTGGGTGCTCCCCGTGCGCGGGGCTGCCGGCCCTCGTGAGTGCTGGAGAGCTACTGACTATTCTCCCTGGCAACCGGGCCAGGGAGGGGGAAAAATCCGCGGGGAAACTGCGGAGCGCGGGAAGATGATTCCGGCCAGTTTTGTGAACGATATTAGTTTACAATATGATGAATTAATTAACAATAATTATCGGATGTCTGAAACATTTTAGTTTTTGTTTGTTTTATCGAATGCATGTACACAGACTACCTAGTTGCTTGATGCCACACCCGGCCGGGCGCCTCGCACACGTAGGAGGCCGTGACTGACGTCACGCCATTCGGGGCACCGCACTACGTTACACGCGCGGGCGTGTTCGTGGCGCAGCACTGATCAGGTGTTGAGGACACATAACGGCCTGTTCTCTCAGAGGTAGCAACGACGGCGGCGTCAGTCAGTTATTAGGTGTAACAGAGTACACCACCGAAGCAAGTATTAGAGGAAATCAAAGAATTTAAAGAAGGCACAAAATGTAACTGTGGTGTTCTCGTGTGTGTGTTTTGTCTCACCCGACCTCTGTCAAAGGCCCGGGGGGTACCTGACAGGTGCTACGGGCGTCGCGATGCTCTTGTTGTCCGGAGGGGCGCCAGGCTAGTGGGCTGCTAGGCCGTTGATGTTGGCTCCTGGGTACTCTGCCCCCGCATGCCCCGCCAGGTACACAGCTTGAATGGTTCTCCCTTGGCTGTGAAGGCCGCTGAGCCATGTGGAGGACGGGAGACTACGGAAAATGATTGTACACGAGTTGGTGAGAATTACAATTAATTTAAGAGCTTCACGGGGGGTCCGCATGGGTACACGGTACGCTCTAAAAGTCCGCTCCACGGTTCAGTCCCGCTACAAAAACTCTCACAAACACTTGGCGACGTCTAGCGGTTACACAATTAACAAAAAAACACAACACTACGCGACACTGAAATGGTTACCGCAGCAGTCTCGCGGGACATGGGTCGATGCTCCATGGAGTCGGCCAGCGCCGAAAGTTAATGGGTGCAGGGGGGGGGGGGGCTCGATAAGCGGGCTCCTAAGTTCGGAGAAATACTTACGTGAGTGCAGCTGGCTGGCATATGCACGGCGTCCTTAATTAAAAATACTCTCGCTGGAGTCGGCCAGTACCGTAACTTCCGTGATACAATGCACAGTGCAGTATCACAATGAAGACATTTGGAATAGGCCCGGTTCCGCGAAATACGCGCTGAGTCGACGTGGGCAGCGGTGAATTCATAAAAGGATTTAAATTTGAAGATGTATTGCAAAATAAAAATAATCAATGAAACTAACTTGAATGCTGACCACGGACACACGTGGTTGGAGACTGCCGACCATGGCCGCCTCGCAAGGAAGTGAAACTTTCTCTTCTTTGTGAGTCGGTACCAAAAACTTATAATAATTTAATTTCTTATATGATCAGTAAGAAACATGATCCAGGTGCTTGATTAAAACTTTGCACCTGGTAAATAGTTGCCTAAGGCTTAACAGTTGTTTTAATTGATTTATTAATTTAAAAAGCAGCACCAAGTTGCCGTCGTCCGGGGTCTCGGGCTCGAGTCCCGGTGTGGCTCCTAGTGGGAAAAGGCGGTTCTTGATCTGTGTTGTCCGGGTGGGCGCCAGACTAGCTCGTTTCTAGTCGTGAATTTGGGGTCGTGGATGTATGTGCCCCTGCGTGGCCCACTAGGGCCGGCGGCGGTGTTGCGTGAGATGATTTTAAATAAGAGACGAGGAGTTGAGGTGGTGGTGTCGTACCTTTTATTCAGAGGAGCGAGTCGTACACAATACAACACTCTACAGAGGTCCCCGGGGGTTTTTTACTTGTTATTCCGTGGCGCCGTATTGTTTGTGTTCCGCGTTACGTGGCCTCGGATGCTGTTATGTCTCAGACGTCTCACTGGGTACGCAGGTAACGTAATTTCGTAACACAAAGGCGGGACACAAAATACACTGAATTAAGGGGGCGCGTACAGGTTACGTGGCACTCGTTACTCGGGTAACGTAAGTTAGCAATACAAAATATGGGATACAAAAATACACTGAATTAAGGGGGTGCGCACAAGTTACGTGGCACTCGTTACTCGGGTAACGTAAGTTAGCAATACAAAACACGGGATACAAAAATACACTGGATTAAGGGGGCGCGCACAAGTTACGTGGCACTCGTTACTCGGGTAACGTAAGTTGGCCGTACAAAATACGGGATACAAAAATACACTGAATTAAGGGGGCGGGCGATTGGAGACGGCCAATCCCGTATGCAAATGTCTCGGCGCGGGTGTTGTGCCCACTGTGGTGAAACACGCACCGCAATTAAGTTTGTCCAAGTTCCCTTGCGGGTTTTTGGTCAGCGCCGTGCGCGTGACCTTAAATAAAGTTCTGTACGTTGCGGGAGACGGCCCGTGCCGTATGCTGAAGAGCAGCCCCGTTGACCAAGTGTGGTGCGGGGTGTCCTTAAGTTGATGCGGCCGGATTAGGTCCTGGACCGAAAAAAGGGACCGGGTACTCACGGAGAGGTTAAGTAATAAAAGGGGTTTGGTTAATTAGTGACTATATTTACCAGACGTTACTTTCAATGTAGACAAAGGATGTTGCCTCTCCGTGGGACGTAGGTCCGCCCCGGTCCATGAGCTGCGCTGAACTGCCGAACTGGCATGGCGTCCGAGGGAGGCTCGGCCTCTCTCGCGCCAGGCGTGACCTCATTACGCTAGACTCCAAACGGATGTGTCTGGAAGAGATTTTATTGTCGCTAAAATCCTAATTTAATGTTTCAGGAGGAATGGGTACGGTTCTTCTCTTGTCTACTCAGGTTTCTGCGGTTTTGCCTTTAATTGCTGTTCGGCTCGCCTGACTCGGGTGGGCCATGGCCAGGGGTGTGTTCCGTTAGCGGGAGCGTATACTGGCGGGTGCAGGTCGGGCTCTGGGGTGGTCGTCGGCCAGACGATGTCAAAGTTGGCGATTGTAAATTTAACAACAAATTGTCTCAATGAACACTGCTTGGGTTTGAATTCCCTTAGTTTGGCTAGACCCCCATCATAGGCCAATTAATCAAGTCCAGTAGCCGTTGTGGCTAGTGACAAGGATTGTTTTCTGTTCCGAGCGTGCCGCACACACATGGAGTCTCTACAACATACTTGCTCACTGCTTGAGATTAAATAATTTCGTCCTAGTGCCTCGTTTGGGAATTGTTTTCCGTAGTCGAGCCCCCGGGGTTTCGTGTCCTGATGTTTAATTCCGTTAATTGAGGTCACGCCCGGGACGCTCGCTTGACTCATTCCCGCTGGGTAAGGGGCGCGCTCCAAAAACGGGATATGGTACTGGCGGTGCGGAGCACTGGCTTAACGGCCATGGTCGGTACGACGTCAGTTTGTTGTGCGCGCACACCTACAGATATATACATATTTATATAAATGTAGGTTTTTTGTAACTCTCATCCCATTGCTTACTTTTTTTAAATGTGTTTGCCCGGTTGTTAGGAGAAGTATTCCTTTGACGCCGCCATCGGTGCTCGCCATGGGAGCACAGTCACCACGCACAGAGAACGTATTCTCAATCCGATGCCCCGACCTTAATTAATAGTTCTTTCAAATTCGCCCGCCAGCTAGCATCTAACGTAGGAAAAAAAGACTAAGCAACCTCGCTTCTTACTTGCGAGTGATTTAGTACTCGTACACAATTGTTAACTAGTGCAAAAAAGTGCAAACAGAAATAATTGGAATACCAATTCTTACATGAATCACTATTAACCAAAAAGGATTTTAAAAATCCCAAACATTAATAGTAATTGTTATGCTACGAAATAAAAATGGGGTGTCGCACTACACACATTTCGGTACTTATACATAAGAAATAATAATCAATTTATTCATAAAATATGATATAGGTAGCCTTTGAATAAGTCTTCTTGTCTACTTTCTTTTTTTTACCTACACTGAGTATGATAATTCATAAAGGTTAACCATTTATGTTGTAATTTTAGTCACCCACTGTTATTATTCTTTTATAATTTTCTATTACATGATAGGTTGTAAATCATTATCACAGGTCTAAAAAGACTACATTAAACAACATACGTCCATTTTATTTGTGATTTTCATTGGCTATCCAGCTCTCATGGAAAAAGTGGGTAAAGGTTGACAGTGGAAACCCTTGTCCTACTAAGGGCCGGTCTTACCATCCTCTGGGCAAACTTCCAGGTAGCTACCCTGCAGATAAGCTACCTGGACCCTTTACCCGATGGTCCTGTCTTACCATCCCATTTACACCTCCGTGTAGCTAACTGGAACTTGCCCTGTGGATAGCGAGGATGTGTGTTAGGTTGGTATATTTTGACAGAGATATTGAAGAAACAATGATTGTGATTGGCCCTCAGATTTTTATTTTATCTTGCTAAACATTATAGTACCGAAGGCTTTGTGTATTTACATTGTGATGAAAATTTGCCCGGTAATTTGGGAATATAAATAAACACTTGTTAAGGAAAAGAGGTTGAGGTAGTTTTAATTAGAATTTCTTTTCTCTTTAAAACAATTCTTGTCAAATAAGGCTACAGCTGTAATTCACACTGTGACCATAGTTTCTGTTTACTGGATTGCACCCACATGTGTGTACTTTAAGGTGTAATAAGCGTGCATAATGTAGAAAGTCGGTTTTAAATTTTAAGGCGTCATGAACTTGGCGATTTATTCTGCAATGGAGGTGAAAATCGCAAGTTCGAAGGCGTCTTAAAAAAACACCAGAGTACATAACCTCGAAGCTGATACACTTTATTGCACCCACATGTGTGTACTTTAAGGTGTACTAAGCGTGCATAATGTAGAAAGTCTGTTTTTAATTTTAAGGCGTCATGAACTTGGCGATTTATTCTGCAATGGAGGTGAAAATCGCAAGTTCGAAGGCGTCTTAAAAAAACACCAGAGTACATAACCTCGAAGCTGATACACTTTATTGCACCCACATGTGTGTACTTTAAGGTGTACTAAGCGTGCATAATGTAGAAAGTCTGTTTTTAATTTTAAGGCGTCATGAACTTGGCGATTTATTCTGCAATGGAGGTGAAAATCGCAAGTTCGAAGGCGTCTTAAAAAAAAACCAGAGTATATAACCCCGAAGCTGATACACGTGATTGCACCCACATGTGTGTACTTTAAGGTGTACTAAGCGTGCATAATGTAGAAAGTCTGTTTTTAATTTTAAGGCGTCATGAACTTGGTGTTTTATTCTGCATTGGAGGTGAAAATCGCAAGTTCGAAGGCGTCTTAAAAAAAACCCAGAGTATATAACCCCGAAGCTGATACACTGGATTGCACCCACATGTGTGTACTTTAAGGTGTACTAAGCGTGCATAATGTAGAAAGTCTGTTTTTAATTTTAAGGCGTCCTGGACTTGGCGATTTATTCTGCAATGGAGGTGAAAATCGCAAGTTCGAAGGCGTCTTAAAAAGAACTCAGAGTATACAACCCCGAAGCTGATACACTAGATTGCACCCACATGTGTGTACTTTAAGGTGTACTAAGCGTGCATAATGTAGAAAGTCTGTTTTTAATTTTAAGGCGTCATGAACTTGGCGATTTATTCTGCAATGGAGGTGAAAATCGCAAGTTCGAAGGCGTCTTAAAAAAACACCAGAGTACATAACCCCGAAGCTGATACACTGGATTGCACCCACATGTGTGTACTTCAAAGTGTACTACGCGTGCATAATGTAGAAAGTCTGTTTTTAATTTTAAGGCGTCATGGACTTGGCGATTTATTCTGCAATGGAGGTGAAAATCGCAAGTTCGAAGGCGTCTTAAAAAAACACCAGAGTACATAACCTCGAAGCTGATACACTGTATTGCACGTACATGTGTGTACTTTAAGGTGTACTAAGCGAGCATAATGTAGAAAGTCTGTTTTTAATTTTAAGGCGTCATGAACTTGGTGTTTTATTCTGCATTGGAGGTGAAAATCGCAAGTTCGAAGGCGTCTTAAAAAAACCCAGAGTATATAACCCCGAAGCCGATACACTGGATTGCACCCACATGTGTGTACTTTAAGGTGTACTAAGCGTGCATAATGTAGAAAGTCTGTTTTTAATTTTAAGGCGTCCTGGACTTGGCGATTTATTCTGCAATGGAGGTGAAAATCGCAAGTAGGAAGGCGTCTTAAAAAAACACCAGAGTACATAACCCCGAAGCTGATACACTGGATTGCACCCACATGTGTGTACTTTAAGGTGTACTAAGCGTGCATAATGTAGAAAGTCTGTTTTTAATTTTAAGGCGTCCTGGACTTGGCGATTTATTCTGCAATGGAGGTGAAAATCGCAAGTTCGAAGGCGTCTTAAAAAGAACTCAGAGTATACAACCCCGAAGCTGATACACTAGATTGCACCCACATGTGTGTACTTTAAGGTGTACTACGCGTGCATAATGTAGAAAGTCTGTTTTTAATTTTAAGGCGTCATGGACTTGGCGATTTATTCTGCAATGGAGGTGAAAATCGCAAGTTCGAAGGCGTCTTAAAAAAACACCAGAGTACATAACCCCGAAGCTGATACACTGGATTGCACCCACATGTGTGTACTTCAAAGTGTACTACGCGTGCATAATGTAGAAAGTCTGTTTTTAATTTTAAGGCGTCATGGACTTGGCGATTTATTCTGCAATGGAGGTGAAAATCGCAAGTTCGAAGGCGTCTTAAAAAAACACCAGAGTACATAACCTCGAAGCTGATACACTGTATTGCACCCACATGTGTGTACGTTAAGGTGTACTAAGCGAGCATAATGTAGAAAGTCTGTATTTAATTTTAATGCGTCCTGGACTTGGCGATTTATTCTGCAATGGAGGTGAAAATCGCAAGTTCGAAGGCGTCTTAAAAAAACACCAGAGTACATAACCCCGAAGCTGATACACTGGATTGCACCCACATGTGTGTACTTCAAAGTGTTTTACGCGTGCATAATGTAGAAAGTCTGTTTTTAATTTTAAGGCGTCATGGACTTGGCGATTTATTCTGCAATGGAGGTGAAAATCGCAAGTTCGAAGGCGTCTTAAAAAAACACCAGAGTACATAACCCCGAAGCTGATACACTGGATTGCACCCACATGTGTGTACTTTAAGGTGTACTAAGCGAGCATAATGTAGAAAGTCGGTTTTAAATTTTAAGGCGTCATGAACTTGGCGATTTATTCTGCAATGGAGGTGAAAATCGCAAGTTCGAAGGCGTCTTAAAAAGAACTCAGAGTATACAACCCCGAAGCTGATACACTGGATTGCACCCACATGTGTGTACTTCAAAGTGTACTACGCGTGCATAATGTAGAGAGTCTGTTTTTAATTTTAAGGCGTCATGGACTTGGCGATTTATTCTGCAATGGAGGTGAAAATCGCAAGTTCGAAGGCGTCTTAAAAAAACACCAGAGTACATAACCCCGAAGCTGATACACTGGATTGCACCCACATGTGTGTACTTTAAGGTGTACTAAGCGAGCATAATGTAGAAAGTCGGTTTTAAATTTTAAGGCGTCATGAACTTGGTGATTTATTCAGCAATGGAGGTGAAAATCGCAAGTTCGAAGGCGTCTTAAAAAAACACCAGAGTACATAACCCCGACGCTGATACACTAGATTGCACCCACATGTGTGTACTTTAAGGTGTACTAAGCGTGCATAATGTAGAAAGTCTGTTTTTAATTTTAAGGCGTCATAAACTTGGCGATTTATTCTGCAATGGAGGTGAAAATCGCAAGTTCGAAGGCGTCTTAAAAACAAACCAGAGTACATAACCCCGAAGCTGATACACTGGATTGCACCCACATGTGTGTACTTTAAGGTGTACTAAGCGTGCATAATGTAGAAAGTCTGTTTTTAATTTTAAGGCGTCATGAACTTGGCGATTTATTCTGCAATGGAGGTGAAAATCGCAAGTTCGAAGGCGTCTTAAAAAAACACCAGAGTACATAACCCCGAAGCTGATACACTGGATTGCACCCACATGTGTGTACTTTAAGGTGTACTAAGCGAGCATAATGTAGAAAGTCTGATTTTAATTTTAATGCGTCATGGACTTGGCTATTTTGCCGCGTTGGAGGTATAAATCAATAGCATGATCACACACACACCACAAGAGTGACATTGTAGGTTAATTTTTATCAATATTTTATAATTACGTTACAGTTTATATATATATGTGTTCATATTTTTTAATTGGAAGGCTAAGTTGCATCAAATTTTCATAATTTGAGTTAGGCCTGTATTGCACCAACGTCTTTCGTCGAGTTACCCGATTTTTATGGTACGGTATTGTAACTATGGTACCTCTTGGGAAATGAATCCAGGATTCGAAGCTAACTTATCCTCAGTCAGCTGCACATAGCTTCAATGTATTCTAATAGCAAAACAACAGAAAACGGCCCACAATCAGCTGTTCGCGGCGGGAGCACATGTTGGCCTCAACTTTCAGAAGGCATGCTGGGTCTATGATATATATACGTCGTTGGTTATGAGTACTATGCCCCAGTTAGGGGTTGGCTGGAAAGACATAGACATATATACACTTGAATAGGTGAATTAGAAATAACATATAACAAACACAATTGAAATTTTTACTTATTTATTAAAATAAATGTCTCACGTTTACCCTTAATATTAATACTTATTTATTAGCCTCAAATTACCTAACTGTTTATTGGCACTGCAGCACCCATAAAATTATCAACTGACTGGAGTGACGATGCGCACATTTCATCACTAAGCAAAAGTCTTTGTTTCGGGTTCGACGATATATACACAGTTTTAGTTCATGAATTAGGGTTCTTAATAGTTATTACCTCGGCTAGATACGGTTTAACTATATCGGCAGAGCTCTAAGTCCCTCGATCATCAGACCTCTGAGTTATGATGATTGTGTGTAAAAATAAAATAAATTATATCAAGAAAAAAATAGTTTCTCGTAGGTAATATCACTTAAATTCAATTTCTTAATGTTTATTTTGCATTTAATGCCGCGATGTGACGATGTGTATGTGAGGTACGTGGCGATTAACACTGAATTGGAGTAACAGACTCTTACAATTCTTTACTCACGTATAAATCACTCCTAATTTCTTTATCTTTTTAGATAACGTTTACATCCTAACAATGCATAACTGTCATCCTTATTTCAGGATAGTAGGTGTATTTGGTTCATATGGGGACAGGGGAGGGGGGAGGGGGATTCGGGGATTCGAGGCGGCCATCTTGGATGACGTCACTTCCAGCGGCCATCTTGGATGACGTCACTTCCGGCGGCCATCTTGGATTACTTCACTTCCGGCGGCCATCTTAGATTGCGTCACTTCCGGCGGCCATCTTAGATTGCGTCCCTTCCTGCGACCATCTTGGATTACGTCACTTCCGGCGACCATCTTGGATTACATCAAGTCCGGTGGCCATTTTGTTTTCTACAACATTCCTCTATTTTGAGTTTCGTCCGCCATCTTGAAAATCTTTATTTATTATCCGATTTTAATGAAAAAAAATTTAAATTTTAAAAAATTAAATAATCAAAATTTTAAAATAAAATTAAAAAATATTATTTAATAAAATTTTAATTAAAAACCTACGTATCGAACACCCCACTCCTCTAAATTACAAGTACATCATCTAGCACCCCCACCCCTCTGTTACAATGGCATCGTCATCGAACACCCCACTCATTCATGTTACAATTTTTCATTACATCCACCATCTTGGAAAATCATAATTATTAACTTAGAAAATCAGGGAAAAAAATATATACCATCATTGTCTGCTGGAGGGACCATCTTATTTAGTGGAGACTGCCATCTTGATTTCATCTGATGGATGTCGTCATCGGCTGTAGGTTTATAAAGTATGTTAGTGTATGTAAGGTCGAGTTACAATTCTCTACCAACATTGTTATGAATCTTATAGACCAAAATCCACAAAATCCACAGTCATTTTGTTGTTGTAACCGACAGTTTTTTCTTAAAGTCTTATCACTTATAGGTTTTAACTAAAATATATGTTATCAATACTATCGTTGTAGATGCGTTAGTTAAAGTAATGATAATTTAAAAAAAACATTTATTACTCCATCTTAGCTGGCCAAAAAATTTTCAGAGTCCTAACTCACAAGTAGTAATCTCTTCTCATGTTTGCGTACACGTGTTTTAAAGCTGCAT
Source organism: Bacillus rossius redtenbacheri (assembly GCF_032445375.1). NCBI lineage: Eukaryota > Metazoa > Arthropoda > Insecta > Phasmatodea > Bacillidae > Bacillus > Bacillus rossius. Next base: position 23,156 of record NW_026962644.1, on the reverse strand, counting down.
GGAAGCAGATATTTTTAATGTCTGCGTTCAATTTCACTTTTATAAACAAGTTCATGTTTGCGTACATGTGTTTAAAAGCTGCATGGAAGCAGATATTTTTAATGTCTGCGTTCAATTTCACTTTTATAAACAAGTTCATGTTTGCGTACTCGTGTTTTAAAGCTGCACGGAAGCAGATATTTTTAATGTCTGCGTTCAATTTCACTTTTATAAACAAGTTCATGTTTGCGTACTCGTGTTTTAAAGCTGCACGGAAGCAGATATTTGTAATGTCTGCGTTCAATTTCACTTTTATAAACAAGTTCATGTTTGCGTACTCGGGTTTTAAAAGCTGCATGGAAGCAGATATTTTAATGTTTGTGTATAATTACATTTCACCATTCTGTAAGACATTTATAAGTATCAGTACCTCGTGGGATATAGGTTCTATATTAAAAATAATAAACAATATGTAGGTAAAATTGTATTTATTAAATTAAGAACATATTTTACACAACAAAAATGGAGCAAAAACAAAAACTACACATAAAAAAACTGAAACTTTACAACAAAAATGGAAACTATAAATCAAAAACATAAACTGTACAGCAAAAACAGAAAAACTATACAACAAATGGAAACAACTACCAAACTGCCAAACTATTTAAATCAAAAACTATTTACAGAAAAAAAATTATTCGCCGCCTCCAACATATCCGTGGGGTACTGTGTGGATACCATCTTCGCAGATCAGCCGTTTGTCGTCCTCCCACGTTATGGCCAGCTTATTGCTGTACTCAGTATAGAGTATGTGCTGATGGGAGCGAATTGCTCTAACGCCTGCCCTCATTGTGCGGTGGTCTTGCAGGGCTTCCAGGTAGTCATCGAATGTTATGTGGTTTTTGACCACACATCGCTGGATGCCCTTGGCCTTTTTCTCGCTCTTACCACCACACCTGTAGGCGTAGAGTTTGGCCCGTAGGCTTACAAACTCCTCCATCACTTCTCCCCCACATTCATCTTTGAATTTACCGACAACTTTCTTGTTGATGGGGGAGAAGCATGGGTGGTCGGAAGGGTAGCAGCTGGTGTCGAATTTAGCCATCAGTGTAGGGTCGGCTTTGAGGTCTGAGTAAAAGTCTGTTGTCTGGATCTCATACACAAAACTGTCTGTATCCATATACATCAGGTGATAATTGTCATGGTAACGGGGTTTCATGGTATTGTAGTGGAAGTCGTACATGAGAGTCTTTGAAAGATCTAGTACGGCCAGTCCGGCATAGATCGGCTTGTCGAAAATGATGGTCTCGTGATTAAGGTGGACTAGAGACAAATTCGGTTCGTACATTGTACGGTCCTTGAAGGACGGACGACACACCAACTTCTTGAACCTCTTCTCAGAGCACACCAACTCCATTTTGAGCCTCCGCCTTTTATTTTCCATCAGTTTACCAAATGTCGAGTTCACAGCGAGCTTAAAGAACTCCTTCTCGAACTCGTTGGCTGCTGCTTTCCGCTTGTTGGTATTCAGCCGAATGTAGGGCTCCAACCATGCCGACTGCTCAAACTGCAGGACTCGATGTATCTTAGTCACTCTCAGCCCATGAGATACCGCTTGCTGGAGGTTTTTGTAGTGGACAATGTAGTGCTCTTTATTTTCAAGTGTTGTCATCAACTTTGATTGATTTGAGCCGGGCGGACACTGATTTATGGGGAGAAATGGCAGGTCTTTATGACTTTCATGGAGCTCGGGAGGGTACTCCACATCACACTCAATAATGTAGCCTGTAGGAGAATCATCTGGGACAGACACGACATCAATTGATGTGTCTGCCCATTGGAAATGCCGAATTGGAAGCGGCAGAGACATCGCCCACCCGTACAAATTATTTGCATCAATGTACTCCAGGAATGTGGATGGCTTGGATGCATCATATGTCTCAGGTATGTAGGAGTTATTGGCTACGCAATGACGTTTAATGCTTTGCGCTACTCCCCCCCTAATACCAGCCTCCACAAACATGTACATATCATAATCGGTAAGAAGCTCTAGCTGTACGCCTATGGTTCGAAGCATCGCATCGAAAGCGAACCCTGGACAAGAAACATAGTGAGACGGATCTAGGCTGTATGTCTCCAAACATATGGAACGGAAATTCTCGAATACATCCGCCAAAATCAGGACATCTGTCTTTAGATACAAGTCAGCGTACTCCCCCAAAGTAGCACACTGAAACTTGTCCCAGACTTTCACTGCATGAGCGTACTCCATCTCTGAAATCATGGAATCAGTCAGACTATTGTAGAAATCATCGATGGATGGAAGACGAGTATCATCTAGTCGAGCAAAAGAATCCACAAAATCATACGGGAAGACACCCTTGCGGGTAACCAACTCCAACTCATCAGGCGCGAAAAACTCAGTAGTACTTATAAACTTGTCTGCAGGCAAGAACTCAGCGAGCGAAGCAAGACCCCGACTCATAAAACGGAACGTATCGACAAACTGAATGCTGAACTTATCATGTAACTTCTTGGAAAAAGTTATCAGCTTCTCCTCTGAATTCGGAATGATGAAGATGTCTTTACTATCATACCCCAACTTCCTGATAATGAAGTTCTGATCGTATGCCAGGTTGTGGAAGAACACAATCAACTTTTTCGGTCTGCGCCTGAGAAGGTTGCAGTCATTACATGCAGGCCCAATAAATTCGCCGGTGAAGTGATTGTGGTCACGAACTTTCTTTACAGTTCCTCCGAACTTTCCTCCACAGTAGCAACAACACCTTGCTTGCAGAAAAGCAGTGTTTTGTGCATGTGTGAGCGGAGTCATAGGAACAGACGTAGAAAATATTTTCTGTACGTCATGTCCAATCTCCACAATGCGGGATATGAACTTATCCTCTGCGTCACAACCGCGATACAATTCAGGCTCTGATGGAAGTGCTGAAGTGAGGTGTGCAGGAATGATGGTATTATCAGCTTTCACGTAAATACAGTAGCTGTATGCTTTATGCTTTTGGTACTGCAGCGTGTATGACTCATCAGTATTCGGGTGACATGTATGGATTTTCTCTAGAATAGCTTCAAAGTCGCAATATACCACGATGGGCATCTTATCACTGTGATGGAAGTTTTTGAACTTCAGAACAGGTGGCTGGCCGTTTTGATCGGGCGATGGCATCTCCATCCTAACAGCAGCATGCTGTTTGCAGAGCTCACGGTGTTTTTCCAAACACTGAAGACCAGTGAGCCCGCTAACCCTACCCCGATCATCGTAATGCTTGAAGCATCTTTTACAAACATGAATAGCATCATGATGTGTAGTGATTTGGGACCGAACCAGAGCAGAAAAATTAGTGATGTAGGTGAAATGGGATGAATCGTCATTGACCAAGAGCAGAAGATCGAAATGATGTTCTTTTTCTTCAGGAGCGACTCGTGCAGGAACAACATTCAGATTCTCGTCGATACTGTAGATGTTGATGGAGACTCCGGGGTTCTGTTTTTCAAACAGTGGTATTTGCTTGATTGGAGTAGGGAAGTCAGTGTTGTTGAAGTTGAACTTCCCCTCCAAGTCATGGTAGCGCTGGTTGACACGTTCAGGATGCTCACCTTCCACGTACTTCACAAGAATCGACCACTTAAAGCACATGTGGTCTTCGAGGTTTTGCGGATTTATCACTGCGTATTTGTCTTTGATGGAAGTAGGTAATTCGATGTAGGAGCTGGCACGGAGTGGATCGAGCTTGTTGATTCTCAAATGTAGTCGCTTAACGGCCGACAAAGTCCATCCGGACCCCTTACCCATGTAGTCTTCCTCCTCCTTGCAGATCTTAGAGATGGACTCGGTAACTGCCTCCTCCACCTCATGAACTGCGTAGAGGGGGACATTCATGGTTTTGAAGGCCCTCTTGTCTTCACAGGCATCTACGGGTTTTTTGTAGGCGCACTCGAGCACGATATTGAATTTGAGAGGTCCGTTCTCTTCAATCTCCTCCACAAGTTGGTTGATTATTTTGTTCTTGATGGAGTCCAGGTACGTACAAATATCCTTGGCAGAACTTGACGTATTTTCTGCCACGTACGTCTTCAAGTTACCCTTGAAACCCACTTCGGCGGTGATGAAGCCGTGGGTATTGGCCAAACCAGTCCCGGTCACCACCTTTGTTCGGCTGGTCGAAGGCTTGGGCGTAACTGCAGGCTTAACTGCTACCATCCTCTGCTTCTTTGTTGGAGGCGGAGCAGGCCCCTTGCATACCTTGATGTGGGCTTTTAACTTATCAGCCCTGGCGAACTCCTTAGCACAGTTGTCGCAGGTATGTGATATGCGGTTTGGGTTAAGACCGCAAGCCGACTTCTCATGGCGTCTTGCAAAATCAGCACGGGCGAAGGCCTTGTAGCAGAAGCTACACCGCATGCCTGATGTCGTAGCGACAGCTCCAGCACATGATGCAAGGTGCTGCTGCATCTTATCGCTGCGTGCGACCATCTTTCCACATAGGTGGCACTGTTGGTGGTCACGATGCTGGTTCTCAGCACACTGACGCTCGTGCCGGTAGCGGTTGTGGCCTGCCGTGAATGTAGCAGAGCAGAAACGGCATTTCTGAACGGTAGACGCCATCATCACGACACTCGGTAGACTGGTCTCAACGTACGGAACACACAACGGTAGCTCGATGCACGGAGAACTATAACAAAAGAATTAAGAATACAATGTAGCTAGATGTTAACACGAAAAAGTTGCAAACATAACCTCAAAACTCTATCCCTCAAGCTTATTAACCTAAACTGATAGCAATGTAACTAAATAAAAAAGTTACAAACATAACCTTAAAGCTCTAGCACTCAAGCTTACTAACCTAAACTACTAGTAATGTTACTAAATAAAAAAAGTTGCAAACATAACCTCAAAGCTATTCCTTCATGTACAATCCTAAAAATGGTAGAATATTTAAAGTACCTACTCATAAAAGTTAAAGCTGAAAAAGTATTCAATGTTAACTCAAAATGATTGATTACATAACCTCAAAACTACAATAATGCACAACTCAAAAATGCTAGAATATTTAAAGTACTGTTAAAAGTTTAAGCTAAACAATTCCTGGTTACCCCTACATAAGTGTACAGAGAAAAAACTAGCTATCAGATAACCTACGAAAAAGCTGAGAAACATAAAAATATTAACGAAACATGTAGCATACCTCAGAAAACGATGAAGTGGAGCTGCAGAAGATGATGTATCGGTGGCGGTAGGAATCGTGGTAGCAGCGAAACTCACACACGAACTAGCTCACTCAAACTCCAAGAACACAATGAAGCTCCGACAGTTAATCCTGGCCTTTTATAGCCTCGGACCTGCCTGTTCTTGGAAAAACATTAGGAACAGAGTATTTCTGTTGTATCCGCCAATAGGAATGTAGTACATGGAAGTACCATTGTCTTCGGAAAAACCCAGCATGACTCATGTGCATGTCGTAGCAGGTCTGTGAGTGGTGGTGGTAGAAATGTAACCTGACAGCCAAACATGGGAAACCACACTCGGGTAAAACCACGAATGACCTAGGTGATTAGAGATTAGGGCGCGAGGCACTGCCTGCATCGTGACTCATCACTCAGGAATGTCATCTCACAGTGTCCAGGGGACCCAAACAATAGACTTGACCGTGCATGTCACAACTGGTACATTAGTCCGCGACTTTGTGGCGCCATGAGGCGCTCATGAATGTCTGAGCCTGCCACCAACAGCTCGTCAAAGTGTCATCACGAAGCACTCGAGCTGCAGTCATGACGCGCATGCTACAACAGGCCCGTTAGTCACCGACTTCGTGGCGCCAATCTGACACTCGGGTAGACAGGTAGCTAAATGGTAATACTAGTAATGCAAGGAAATAAAAAAAATCGGGTATGTTTAATACATTTATTAAAAGTAAGAACACATTACAAAACTAAAACATTAACAATTTATTCTACATTTATTATGACCAACATTCGTTTATAAATTTTTAGCATTTCATTGCGAACAATCAGTTGAACATCCACAGAATGACACATTTTGCTGATGTTCCAGGAACAAACCCTTTTCACAAACATTTAAGGAGACTTACCTTAAGCTTTCTTTTCATTGGTCAAATAAAACATCTCCCTCTCTTCCCCTTTTACAATGATGCTGCTTCACCATTACGCTAAAATTCTGTAAGACCAAAAAAAAAATATACTTCCCTTAAACCTTACGGTAGAAATTTCATCCTAGGATTCTGTTACTGCATCTAGAAATTAAAAATTATATTATCTCATACAGGTTTTATTTACATGTTAGGCTTAACCATCCTACCACACACACACACACACACACATGCGTGCGCATGCGTGCACTGAGATGAAATACATACTTGCCCAAATAATGTACTTTTATTTACAAAGGCAACATATTAAAACACATAATATTTAAATTTTGTGTAGATTGGATGGTACCAGAAACCATACTACAAAACGAGCGGACAACACTTGATTCTTTACTATGATTGGGCTGACGGATTGCCTCTGGAATGCCCTTGTTACCTTCAACGACTCAGAATTAATACTTTTATCCATCAAAAAACAGCAACAGTTTAACTAAGCAAACATACACCCCACACCCCTCAAAAAATTGTTATTACACAAGGCATTATTTACATGGTAGGAGACCGCACATACGAAGTGCGAAGCTTCAGGTTAGAAATATTGATTAAAATAACTACTAAAGATGCTAATTTGTTTATGAAAAAATTGCACATGAAATACAGACACTTGCTTATTTACACACACATACATACATACATACATACATACACCCTGCATGGCTTCAGAAGTAAGTACGATATTTTGAAAACCACTCAAGACTTACATCTGTTTATGAAAAGGAGCTAAATATTAAAAAAAATTCAAAGTTAATTTTAGAGATGAAATATCATGTGCAAGTCCTTGCATGCGAGAAGATTTTATTACGCAATTATCTTCATTTTCCCCAAACCATAGGTCTGATGTCTGGATACCACACAAATCCCACACCTAACATATGCAATACGAGATGACTGCACGCCAGTCCAAGCCCCTGCGCTTAGAGACGAATCTGCACTAGAAGCGTTAGCAAGCATTGCAATTATCTCGCTTCACTAATGCAGATTCACCTCTGACTAGGTAGACCTCCTGAAACAGTAAACATAGGACGGTGAAACACATTAAAATAATGCATTTCAAAATAATTGAATAATATAAAACACTGCATATTTCACGAAAATCACCACGCAATTGACAGCCCTTTCAGTCACAATTCTGCGAATGCTATCACAGAATGCTAGATTTAGAAAGAAAGGATCATTCATTCCTTCATTATGGAACAAAGTAATACATCACATGAAGAGAAACAAAAAAGGCACACACTTCGTTCTTAGACTCGTGCCGCCTCCTTGACAGAGAGAAAAGATTGTACACATAAAATAGTATATATTTCATTTCCAGCGATGAAGCTGTACTAATATCACCTTGACAAGCTTAGATGATCTAGGGAGAGATAAAGTAAATATATTAACAAAAAAAGTCGACTAAAATTCATTTACAAACAAAATACTTAACATTCCTTCGATTACATATTTTTCTCAATTTAATAAATGAGAGAACACAAACATTTGCTTAAATCACTATTTATCAATTTTAAACTCTCTTGTACATCAGGAAAAAATATATTGTATCATTCATTATTAGTTGTAATGTAAAAAATGCAAAACAGTTTCTTTGTGGGATGTGGAATGCTCACTCACGATCGAAAAAAAGAGGGGCTTCGCTGTAACTCAAGGGGAGGGGGGGAAACCATCTTGAAAGTTGAAGTTTCTCATATATTTGGATGTATAGTAATCAAGTAAGTAATAACATTTGGTGGTATAATATCCGTCTGATTAAAGTTTATTTGCTAACATGAATTCACAAATTAAACGAATCTCTGAGTACATTTGCTTATCTTTTTTAAAAAAAAATGCACAGATTGATTGTTTTATCATGAATAACCAGGAGCACACTAAAAAAACAAACGAAATTCTCGCCAATAATAACCAACAGCACACAAACAATAAAAAAAAAACCATGTGTCAGTAATAACATGCAGCATGCGGAGAAAATCACCAAAATATTGTCAAGAATAACCATCAGTACATGTAGAATACCAATAAAGTCTTGACATGAAAAAGGCTGAAGTGCACGGAGAAAATCATCAAATGCTCGTCAGGTAAAAAAAGCAGAAGCACATGAAAAAAAACCAACAATATTATAACACAGTAATGTTGAAGCACACGTAGAAATCTATCGAAATTTCATGTGAAAAAATAGGAGCACTCAGAGAAAACTATCAGGGAGAAGATTAAAAACTCATAAATTATCAATTTTTTTAAAAAAGTTCAATTTAAATCCTGCTAGAACTCTCATGTTGCTTAAGCAAAGAGTTCACAAGCCGAATTGTGCCAGAACTCTCATGTTGCTTAAGCAAAGAGTTCACAAGTTGACTTGTGCTAGAACTCTCATGTTGCTTAAGCAAAGAGTTCACAAGCTGACTTGTTTACTCTTTGCTTAAGCAACATGAGAGTTTGGGCAGGATTTAAATTGAACTTTTTTAAAAAAATTGATAATTTATGAGTTTTTAATCTTCTCCCTGATAGTTTTCTCTGAGTGCTCCTATTTTTTCACATGAAATTTCGATAGATTTCTACGTGTGCTTCAACATTACTGTGTTATAATATTGTTGGTTTTTTTTCATGTGCTTCTGCTTTTTTTACCTGACGAGCATTTGATGATTTTCTCCGTGCACTTCAGCCTTTTTCATGTCAAGACTTTATTGGTATTCTACATGTACTGATGGTTATTCTTGACAATATTTTGGTGATTTTCTCCGCATGCTGCATGTTATTACTGACACATGGTTTTTTTTTATTGTTTGTGTGCTGTTGGTTATTATTGGCGAGAATTTCGTTTGTTTTTTTAGTGTGCTCCTGGTTATTCATGATAAAACAATCAATCTGTGCATTTTTTTTTAAAAAAGATAAGCAAATGTACTCAGAGATTCGTTTAATTTGTGAATTCATGTTAGCAAATAAACTTTAATCAGACGGATATTATACCACCAAATGTTATTACTTACTTGATTACTATACATCCAAATATATGAGAAACTTCAACTTTCAAGATGGTTTCCCCCCCTCCCCTTGAGTTACAGCGAAGCCCCTCTTTTTTTCGATCGTGAGTGAGCATTCCACATCCCACAAAGAAACTGTTTTGCATTTTTTACATTACAACTAATAATGAATGATACAATATATTTTTTCCTGATGTACAAGAGAGTTTAAAATTGATAAATAGTGATTTAAGCAAATGTTTGTGTTCTCTCATTTATTAAATTGAGAAAAATATGTAATCGAAGGAATGTTAAGTATTTTGTTTGTAAATGAATTTTAGTCGACTTTTTTTGTTAATATATTTACTTTATCTCTCCCTAGATCATCTAAGCTTGTCAAGGTGATATTAGTACAGCTTCATCGCTGGAAATGAAATATATACTATTTTATGTGTACAATCTTTTCTCTCTGTCAAGGAGGCGGCACGAGTCTAAGAACGAAGTGTGTGCCTTTTTTGTTTCTCTTCATGTGATGTATTACTTTGTTCCATAATGAAGGAATGAATGATCCTTTCTTTCTAAATCTAGCATTCTGTGATAGCATTCGCAGAATTGTGACTGAAAGGGCTGTCAATTGCGTGGTGATTTTCGTGAAATATGCAGTGTTTTATATTATTCAATTATTTTGAAATGCATTATTTTAATGTGTTTCACCGTCCTATGTTTACTGTTTCAGGAGGTCTACCTAGTCAGAGGTGAATCTGCATTAGTGAAGCGAGATAATTGCAATGCTTGCTAACGCTTCTAGTGCAGATTCGTCTCTAAGCGCAGGGGCTTGGACTGGCGTGCAGTCATCTCGTATTGCATATGTTAGGTGTGGGATTTGTGTGGTATCCAGACATCAGACCTATGGTTTGGGGAAAATGAAGATAATTGCGTAATAAAATCTTCTCGCATGCAAGGACTTGCACATGATATTTCATCTCTAAAATTAACTTTGAATTTTTTTTAATATTTAGCTCCTTTTCATAAACAGATGTAAGTCTTGAGTGGTTTTCAAAATATCGTACTTACTTCTGAAGCCATGCAGGGTGTATGTATGTATGTATGTATGTATGTGTGTGTAAATAAGCAAGTGTCTGTATTTCATGTGTAATTTTTTCATAAACAAATTAGCATCTTTAGTAGTTATTTTAATCAATATTTCTAACCTGAAGCTTCGCACTTCGTATGTGCGGTCTCCTACCATGTAAATAATGCCTTGTGTAATAACAATTTTTTGAGGGGTGTGGGGTGTATGTTTGCTTAGTTAAACTGTTGCTGTTTTTTGATGGATAAAAGTATTAATTCTGAGTCGTTGAAGGTAACAAGGGCATTCCAGAGGCAATCCGTCAGCCCAATCATAGTAAAGAATCAAGTGTTGTCCGCTCGTTTTGTAGTATGGTTTCTGGTACCATCCAATCTACACAAAATTTAAATATTATGTGTTTTAATATGTTGCCTTTGTAAATAAAAGTACATTATTTGGGCAAGTATGTATTTCATCTCAGTGCACGCATGCGCACGCATGTGTGTGTGTGTGTGTGTGGTAGGATGGTTAAGCCTAACATGTAAATAAAACCTGTATGAGATAATATAATTTTTAATTTCTAGATGCAGTAACAGAATCCTAGGATGAAATTTCTACCGTAAGGTTTAAGGGAAGTATATTTTTTTTTTGGTCTTACAGAATTTTAGCGTAATGGTGAAGCAGCATCATTGTAAAAGGGGAAGAGAGGGAGATGTTTTATTTGACCAATGAAAAGAAAGCTTAAGGTAAGTCTCCTTAAATGTTTGTGAAAAGGGTTTGTTCCTGGAACATCAGCAAAATGTGTCATTCTGTGGATGTTCAACTGATTGTTCGCAATGAAATGCTAAAAATTTATAAACGAATGTTGGTCATAATAAATGTAGAATAAATTGTTAATGTTTTAGTTTTGTAATGTGTTCTTACTTTTAATAAATGTATTAAACATACCCGATTTTTTTTATTTCCTTGCATTACTAGTATTACCATTTAGCTACCTGTCTACCCGAGTGTCAGATTGGCGCCACGAAGTCGGTGACTAACGGGCCTGTTGTAGCATGCGCGTCATGACTGCAGCTCGAGTGCTTCGTGATGACACTTTGACGAGCTGTTGGTGGCAGGCTCAGACATTCATGAGCGCCTCATGGCGCCACAAAGTCGCGGACTAATGTACCAGTTGTGACATGCACGGTCAAGTCTATTGTTTGGGTCCCCTGGACACTGTGAGATGACATTCCTGAGTGATGAGTCACGATGCAGGCAGTGCCTCGCGCCCTAATCTCTAATCACCTAGGTCATTCGTGGTTTTACCCGAGTGTGGTTTCCCATGTTTGGCTGTCAGGTTACATTTCTACCACCACCACTCACAGACCTGCTACGACATGCACATGAGTCATGCTGGGTTTTTCCGAAGACAATGGTACTTCCATGTACTACATTCCTATTGGCGGATACAACAGAAATACTCTGTTCCTAATGTTTTTCCAAGAACAGGCAGGTCCGAGGCTATAAAAGGCCAGGATTAACTGTCGGAGCTTCATTGTGTTCTTGGAGTTTGAGTGAGCTAGTTCGTGTGTGAGTTTCGCTGCTACCACGATTCCTACCGCCACCGATACATCATCTTCTGCAGCTCCACTTCATCGTTTTCTGAGGTATGCTACATGTTTCGTTAATATTTTTATGTTTCTCAGCTTTTTCGTAGGTTATCTGATAGCTAGTTTTTTCTCTGTACACTTATGTAGGGGTAACCAGGAATTGTTTAGCTTAAACTTTTAACAGTACTTTAAATATTCTAGCATTTTTGAGTTGTGCATTATTGTAGTTTTGAGGTTATGTAATCAATCATTTTGAGTTAACATTGAATACTTTTTCAGCTTTAACTTTTATGAGTAGGTACTTTAAATATTCTACCATTTTTAGGATTGTACATGAAGGAATAGCTTTGAGGTTATGTTTGCAACTTTTTTTATTTAGTAACATTACTAGTAGTTTAGGTTAGTAAGCTTGAGTGCTAGAGCTTTAAGGTTATGTTTGTAACTTTTTTATTTAGTTACATTGCTATCAGTTTAGGTTAATAAGCTTGAGGGATAGAGTTTTGAGGTTATGTTTGCAACTTTTTCGTGTTAACATCTAGCTACATTGTATTCTTAATTCTTTTGTTATAGTTCTCCGTGCATCGAGCTACCGTTGTGTGTTCCGTACGTTGAGACCAGTCTACCGAGTGTCGTGATGATGGCGTCTACCGTTCAGAAATGCCGTTTCTGCTCTGCTACATTCACGGCAGGCCACAACCGCTACCGGCACGAGCGTCAGTGTGCTGAGAACCAGCATCGTGACCACCAACAGTGCCACCTATGTGGAAAGATGGTCGCACGCAGCGATAAGATGCAGCAGCACCTTGCATCATGTGCTGGAGCTGTCGCTACGACATCAGGCATGCGGTGTAGCTTCTGCTACAAGGCCTTCGCCCGTGCTGATTTTGCAAGACGCCATGAGAAGTCGGCTTGCGGTCTTAACCCAAACCGCATATCACATACCTGCGACAACTGTGCTAAGGAGTTCGCCAGGGCTGATAAGTTAAAAGCCCACATCAAGGTATGCAAGGGGCCTGCTCCGCCTCCAACAAAGAAGCAGAGGATGGTAGCAGTTAAGCCTGCAGTTACGCCCAAGCCTTCGACCAGCCGAACAAAGGTGGTGACCGGGACTGGTTTGGCCAATACCCACGGCTTCATCACCGCCGAAGTGGGTTTCAAGGGTAACTTGAAGACGTACGTGGCAGAAAATACGTCAAGTTCTGCCAAGGATATTTGTACGTACCTGGACTCCATCAAGAACAAAATAATCAACCAACTTGTGGAGGAGATTGAAGAGAACGGACCTCTCAAATTCAATATCGTGCTCGAGTGCGCCTACAAAAAACCCGTAGATGCCTGTGAAGACAAGAGGGCCTTCAAAACCATGAATGTCCCCCTCTACGCAGTTCATGAGGTGGAGGAGGCAGTTACCGAGTCCATCTCTAAGATCTGCAAGGAGGAGGAAGACTACATGGGTAAGGGGTCCGGATGGACTTTGTCGGCCGTTAAGCGACTACATTTGAGAATCAACAAGCTCGATCCACTCCGTGCCAGCTCCTACATCGAATTACCTACTTCCATCAAAGACAAATACGCAGTGATAAATCCGCAAAACCTCGAAGACCACATGTGCTTTAAGTGGTCGATTCTTGTGAAGTACGTGGAAGGTGAGCATCCTGAACGTGTCAACCAGCGCTACCATGACTTGGAGGGGAAGTTCAACTTCAACAACACTGACTTCCCTACTCCAATCAAGCAAATACCACTGTTTGAAAAACAGAACCCCGGAGTCTCCATCAACATCTACAGTATCGACGAGAATCTGAATGTTGTTCCTGCACGAGTCGCTCCTGAAGAAAAAGAACATCATTTCGATCTTCTGCTCTTGGTCAATGACGATTCATCCCATTTCACCTACATCACTAATTTTTCTGCTCTGGTTCGGTCCCAAATCACTACACATCATGATGCTATTCATGTTTGTAAAAGATGCTTCAAGCATTACGATGATCGGGGTAGGGTTAGCGGGCTCACTGGTCTTCAGTGTTTGGAAAAACACCGTGAGCTCTGCAAACAGCATGCTGCTGTTAGGATGGAGATGCCATCGCCCGATCAAAACGGCCAGCCACCTGTTCTGAAGTTCAAAAACTTCCATCACAGTGATAAGATGCCCATCGTGGTATATTGCGACTTTGAAGCTATTCTAGAGAAAATCCATACATGTCACCCGAATACTGATGAGTCATACACGCTGCAGTACCAAAAGCATAAAGCATACAGCTACTGTATTTACGTGAAAGCTGATAATACCATCATTCCTGCACACCTCACTTCAGCACTTCCATCAGAGCCTGAATTGTATCGCGGTTGTGACGCAGAGGATAAGTTCATATCCCGCATTGTGGAGATTGGACATGACGTACAGAAAATATTTTCTACGTCTGTTCCTATGACTCCGCTCACACATGCACAAAACACTGCTTTTCTGCAAGCAAGGTGTTGTTGCTACTGTGGAGGAAAGTTCGGAGGAACTGTAAAGAAAGTTCGTGACCACAATCACTTCACCGGCGAATTTATTGGGCCTGCATGTAATGACTGCAACCTTCTCAGGCGCAGACCGAAAAAGTTGATTGTGTTCTTCCACAACCTGGCATACGATCAGAACTTCATTATCAGGAAGTTGGGGTATGATAGTAAAGACATCTTCATCATTCCGAATTCAGAGGAGAAGCTGATAACTTTTTCCAAGAAGTTACATGATAAGTTCAGCATTCAGTTTGTCGATACGTTCCGTTTTATGAGTCGGGGTCTTGCTTCGCTCGCTGAGTTCTTGCCTGCAGACAAGTTTATAAGTACTACTGAGTTTTTCGCGCCTGATGAGTTGGAGTTGGTTACCCGCAAGGGTGTCTTCCCGTATGATTTTGTGGATTCTTTTGCTCGACTAGATGATACTCGTCTTCCATCCATCGATGATTTCTACAATAGTCTGACTGATTCCATGATTTCAGAGATGGAGTACGCTCATGCAGTGAAAGTCTGGGACAAGTTTCAGTGTGCTACTTTGGGGGAGTACGCTGACTTGTATCTAAAGACAGATGTCCTGATTTTGGCGGATGTATTCGAGAATTTCCGTTCCATATGTTTGGAGACATACAGCCTAGATCCGTCTCACTATGTTTCTTGTCCAGGGTTCGCTTTCGATGCGATGCTTCGAACCATAGGCGTACAGCTAGAGCTTCTTACCGATTATGATATGTACATGTTTGTGGAGGCTGGTATTAGGGGGGGAGTAGCGCAAAGCATTAAACGTCATTGCGTAGCCAATAACTCCTACATACCTGAGACATATGATGCATCCAAGCCATCCACATTCCTGGAGTACATTGATGCAAATAATTTGTACGGGTGGGCGATGTCTCTGCCGCTTCCAATTCGGCATTTCCAATGGGCAGACACATCAATTGATGTCGTGTCTGTCCCAGATGATTCTCCTACAGGCTACATTATTGAGTGTGATGTGGAGTACCCTCCCGAGCTCCATGAAAGTCATAAAGACCTGCCATTTCTCCCCATAAATCAGTGTCCGCCCGGCTCAAATCAATCAAAGTTGATGACAACACTTGAAAATAAAGAGCACTACATTGTCCACTACAAAAACCTCCAGCAAGCGGTATCTCATGGGCTGAGAGTGACTAAGATACATCGAGTCCTGCAGTTTGAGCAGTCGGCATGGTTGGAGCCCTACATTCGGCTGAATACCAACAAGCGGAAAGCAGCAGCCAACGAGTTCGAGAAGGAGTTCTTTAAGCTCGCTGTGAACTCGACATTTGGTAAACTGATGGAAAATAAAAGGCGGAGGCTCAAAATGGAGTTGGTGTGCTCTGAGAAGAGGTTCAAGAAGTTGGTGTGTCGTCCGTCCTTCAAGGACCGTACAATGTACGAACCGAATTTGTCTCTAGTCCACCTTAATCACGAGACCATCATTTTCGACAAGCCGATCTATGCCGGACTGGCCGTACTAGATCTTTCAAAGACTCTCATGTACGACTTCCACTACAATACCATGAAACCCCGTTACCATGACAATTATCACCTGATGTATATGGATACAGACAGTTTTGTGTATGAGATCCAGACAACAGACTTTTACTCAGACCTCAAAGCCGACCCTACACTGATGGCTAAATTCGACACCAGCTGCTACCCTTCCGACCACCCATGCTTCTCCCCCATCAACAAGAAAGTTGTCGGTAAATTCAAAGATGAATGTGGGGGAGAAGTGATGGAGGAGTTTGTAAGCCTACGGGCCAAACTCTACGCCTACAGGTGTGGTGGTAAGAGCGAGAAAAAGGCCAAGGGCATCCAGCGATGTGTGGTCAAAAACCACATAACATTCGATGACTACCTGGAAGCCCTGCAAGACCACCGCACAATGAGGGCAGGCGTTAGAGCAATTCGCTCCCATCAGCACATACTCTATACTGAGTACAGCAATAAGCTGGCCATAACGTGGGAGGACGACAAACGGCTGATCTGCGAAGATGGTATCCACACAGTACCCCACGGATATGTTGGAGGCGGCGAATAATTTTTTTTCTGTAAATAGTTTTTGATTTAAATAGTTTGGCAGTTTGGTAGTTGTTTCCATTTGTTGTATAGTTTTTCTGTTTTTGCTGTACAGTTTATGTTTTTGATTTATAGTTTCCATTTTTGTTGTAAAGTTTCAGTTTTTTTATGTGTAGTTTTTGTTTTTGCTCCATTTTTGTTGTGTAAAATATGTTCTTAATTTAATAAATACAATTTTACCTACATATTGTTTATTATTTTTAATATAGAACCTATATCCCACGAGGTACTGATACTTATAAATGTCTTACAGAATGGTGAAATGTAATTATACACAAACATTAAAATATCTGCTTCCATGCAGCTTTTAAAACCCGAGTACGCAAACATGAACTTGTTTATAAAAGTGAAATTGAACGCAGACATTACAAATATCTGCTTCCGTGCAGCTTTAAAACACGAGTACGCAAACATGAACTTGTTTATAAAAGTGAAATTGAACGCAGACATTAAAAATATCTGCTTCCGTGCAGCTTTAAAACACGAGTACGCAAACATGAACTTGTTTATAAAAGTGAAATTGAACGCAGACATTAAAAATATCTGCTTCCATGCAGCTTTTAAACACATGTACGCAAACATGAACTTGTTTATAAAAGTGAAATTGAACGCAGACATTAAAAATATCTGCTTCCATGCAGCTTTAAAACACGTGTACGCAAACATGAGAAGAGATTATTACTTGTGAGTTAGGACTCTGAAAATTTTTTGGCCAGCTAAGATGGAGTAATAAATGTTTTTTTTAAATTATCATTACTTTAACTAACGCATCTACAACGATAGTATTGATAACATATATTTTAGTTAAAACCTATAAGTGATAAGACTTTAAGAAAAAACTGTCGGTTACAACAACAAAATGACTGTGGATTTTGTGGATTTTGGTCTATAAGATTCATAACAATGTTGGTAGAGAATTGTAACTCGACCTTACATACACTAACATACTTTATAAACCTACAGCCGATGACGACATCCATCAGATGAAATCAAGATGGCAGTCTCCACTAAATAAGATGGTCCCTCCAGCAGACAATGATGGTATATATTTTTTTCCCTGATTTTCTAAGTTAATAATTATGATTTTCCAAGATGGTGGATGTAATGAAAAATTGTAACATGAATGAGTGGGGTGTTCGATGACGATGCCATTGTAACAGAGGGGTGGGGGTGCTAGATGATGTACTTGTAATTTAGAGGAGTGGGGTGTTCGATACGTAGGTTTTTAATTAAAATTTTATTAAATAATATTTTTTAATTTTATTTTAAAATTTTGATTATTTAATTTTTTAAAATTTAAATTTTTTTTCATTAAAATCGGATAATAAATAAAGATTTTCAAGATGGCGGACGAAACTCAAAATAGAGGAATGTTGTAGAAAACAAAATGGCCACCGGACTTGATGTAATCCAAGATGGTCGCCGGAAGTGACGTAATCCAAGATGGTCGCAGGAAGGGACGCAATCTAAGATGGCCGCCGGAAGTGACGCAATCTAAGATGGCCGCCGGAAGTGAAGTAATCCAAGATGGCCGCCGGAAGTGACGTCATCCAAGATGGCCGCTGGAAGTGACGTCATCCAAGATGGCCGCCTCGAATCCCCGAATCCCCCTCCCCCCTCCCCTGTCCCCATATGAACCAAATACACCTACTCAGGATGCCTACAACTATCTAGCTATTTCGCTGGATATTTTCACATCGATGTCACGTAGCAGTGCTCTCTTAAGCCGGCCATTACATTATTTTTCAACCTTCTTAAATTAAGTCAGTTAACAATGAGTGACGTATTTAAAATAGCGGCCTGTGATTGGCCGAAAACCAAAAAACTGTTACATTAATTAATGTCAAACATAGGAAATCCGCGCGCAACAATAGCGCGGAACACAAAATCTCTCATAAAATTTAAATAAACTAATATTGAAATAACAATTTACATTAAATAATAACGGCATCAACTTAACCGTTTACCGTCTCAAGTCATTACCTCCTTAGAGGGGTCTCTTGAGACTGTAATTGTTCATTTTTAAACGTTCAATTTAGTCCATAGAACAACAATTTCATTGATATACACTTTCAAATAAATACCGTTTTCAAATAAATAAGATATTATAAATAGAGTATACAAATTAATTAACATAAATAATTTCTTAATCTGGGCGAAAACATTAAATGTTACGGTACAAAGTCCAAACCGAATCCCAGTAAGGAAGAAAAAATCTGCATTTATTAAAATAAATTGTGTTTTGCATGAGGTTATAAACTGGTTTCAACACATTCTAACAGAACTTTCGCAACCATCGATACTAAAGTTATGGCAAAAATACTTGAGATAGTAGCTCTATCGCACCAAAATAGAACCAACCACCTTTAAAATTTTCTCAATAACTGTTTGGTTCAATAATATATTATTATGACCATTAAAGTGTACAAAATTTATTCCAGGTTAGTTTCCCCATGTAGCCTTGTCATATCTTGCCATAGGTATAGAGTAAAAGTTCAGGTGTAGCTTATTCAACACTTAAACTGTAATTTGAAATACCAGCCTTAATTAAAAAAAAAAATGGTTGCCTGTAAAGTCGGTTTACGGACGATAGTTTAACGTGACAACGTCATAACAAAACATTGATGAAATGATTGCATACTTTTATGAATAAAATTGAATCATTTTTTTTAATAATAAAAGAATAAATACTTGAAATTATACTAGTAATCAGATTTTTAAAATGCAAGAATAATAATTAACCTTTATTGCCGAAATTGTTGTAATAGCTAAGCAATGAAAACCACATTAACTTTTCATATCACTTTATAAACAGTCGACGAAACAGTTCACGTGTAGATGACTTGTAATTAATTTAAAAAACTGGCGTTTAGCTATAAAGTTTAAATATAATTATGAACAAGTTTTCATATAAATAAATTGTAATCAAATATCTATCATCAATTATATGAATCACCATAATTTTTTAGTCAATTGTAACATAACCTATTATTACTGCACTCGCCGACAGCGTAACGGAACACAGCGTAACGGAACAATGAGCGTAACGGGACAGCGTAAAGGAACAATGTGTGTAACGGGACACTTTTTCGTGCGTGCAGCTGGCGTTCATAGATTTATTAGACGTTGTCACGTCAATAACAAGAAACACAACAGAATAATTAATTTCCGGAATCTTAAAAAAGAAAAAAAAAATGCCAACCAGAGCTCTGTTTAATGTTTCATGCAATGTTCTTTAAGTATCATATCAGATTATTGAAAGCACTCAAGGGACTTGTATTACACCTTTATCTTCATTTCTTCGCCAAATTATGTTATGGTTATCGCTCAAATCCCATAGTTGCCTAGGCACGACGAGAAGACTGCGCGCCAGTTCAGAGCCTTGCGCCTAGAGGCGATACTGCGCTAGAGGCACCAGCGAGCGTCGCTAACACAAATTTAACCCTGGCTAGGTTGGCCGCCTGCTCGGTCGCACGAGCTCTCAAAGCGCGGGGACGCTAAGGGCGACACTGGCTCGCGCATCACACGCCTCTTCGCCTCTACGCGCCAGGCACAGAACTGGCGTACAGTCTTCACGTCGTTAACCCGCCTCTATGGGACTTGTAGCGGTGACCCTTTCATTTTATGACGGGATATTAACGATACAGGTTCCCTACATTTCCCTATACAACTTACAATACTGTGCGTAGAATTTTTCATATCTAAAAATGTTTGCGGAAACGCCCGTTTTAGTCTCTTTCACAGTCCAAAAAATTACATGTTTTTAAGACGAAACAATGGAACGAAACTTGTACAAACACATGCAATGGTTATTAAATTATATTCGTTATCAAGACACTTTTAATAAATCACGAGCTTAACACCTAGAGCTCTGCACAACATTTGGCGAGCTAGCCAGGCCGACCTTAAACGCCGATTCAATTGTTCAAACCAGTGTCTTGCTGTATTGCGACTATGCCATCAAGCCTTATTACTTTTTTAATTTATTTTTGTGTTGCGTTAAGGCAAATTAACGATTTAGTACTCACGCATTAAGAGTAATAATTAGCCCTATCCTTAAAATATTAAGATGTGCATACACGTGTAATGGTTTATGATTGTCAATTATAAACTTAATACTCTCGTAAAAAGTCATAATTTAAGGACAGGACTAATTTTAACTGTAAATTCTTAAATATTCTATTACTATAAACTAACTTTTACTCAGAGATTTCAATTGCTTGGTTTCAAATATTGATTTTTAAGTTTTTCCTTTACTTCTATTTACTGTAAACATATTTCCCCTAAGTTTATTTACGAGTTCTGTGATTTTTTTTGTTTTGAAATTGTTTCGGCATTTAGATGATGTAATTTTTCAAGTGAAATTTTGATTTAAATATTTGGACTTATTCATTTTAAATTCGTGTGTTTCCGCCATGACTATGCAATATATATTTTCTTTTTTTAACGCCTAAATGACTTACAACGAGAAGTTTGCAGACATGTAGTTAATTTAATTTTCAATCACTACATAACCTCAAAGACGATAAAAATATTGAAGGATGCAAAATCTACAGTAACATTTGTTAGAATTAGTCAGCCACGATAAGGCTATAGTTTTTCGCTAAACAATAGAGGCACCTTCGTTTAAAATCTTCGTGTAGAAGACAGCAGGTACAGAAACCTTGTATTGGCCGGTGTTGTTCATTGAAAAAAATGCAAAAGGTATGTAAATGTCAAAAACTTACCCTTACAATATTCTACTTAGATTTGAGTGAAGTTATTCAAAATGTTTAATAAACTATATATAGGTATATATGTAAGGATGAAATATGGCTACGCACTAACGGAAGAAAACACGCCTCAGTAAACAGCAACAATTAGGCCGGGTTTATAAATACGCAAGAACCGTGATAACCCAAGAAAAGCAAGATGCAAAAAGTTCAATAACGGTGTTTTCAAATACTACTAGTTTATAAACTTTGGAAGATGCAAAAAAGCAATACAAGCATCGCCCAAATTTCAACTTCTTGCGTTTCGGTTTGCGTTTCTGCCTTCCATATCTAAGTGAAGTGTTCCGAAAACATTCAAAAACGCATACCTACATTTTGTACATAGAAGGCCACAATGTTGTTTTCATTCTATACATCACGTTTTCAGATGTTAAATTTCCGCAAAGTGTAGGAAAACACTTTTAAATCAAACGACTGACTCTTCCATATGTTTCATAGATAAACAAGCCTGTAGAAGAAATTCGTATTTTACCGTTTTACAGTTTCAAGTTATCAGGTTGGTAATCTATTGCGACTTCCGTGCTTTATAACCGACCGCGATTTTCTTGCGTTGGTTGAGAGTTGCGTCGTTGCGTTACCTGCGTAGTTTATAAACCCGGCCTAACCGTTTGCGAAATAAGCGCGAACGTAAATGAAGTGCGACACGTTCGCATAGTGTATGTGTCACGTAACTTGTCTTTAATATTTGACAGTTGTCAAAAGTAGTGTCAGTGGTCCAGTGATACCCATTTCCTCCAACTGTCCACTTGCGAAGCAACACGTGATGTTTGTTCGCGAACACAGACACAACCACGCGAAGCTGTTCACAAACACTGTCAATAGAACAACAGTGGATGAAGGATACGTAGGTAAGTAATACTTTTGGGAACTGTAAACTTTGAGATGTAGTTACGTGACAAATGCTACAAATGCTCTTCGTTGCTGGAAGATGGTTCCGTTTCGACGACAGCGCTGCTGAAACTCACAGAGGCGTCGACCTGGCTTCAGTTCAGGAAGTTTTGTTTTACAATTACACTTAGAAAAGCGGAAAACAGGGGCGGAAAGCGAGAAAAAAAATGTGTTCGTGGAGTGCACGTGCGACAGAACTGAAACTTCTTGCTTATTAGGTATAGCTAGATATAAATTATAAGTATTTTTTAATTGAACAAGAGCTAATAATTGAGAACAGTAAGAATGCGGGTATAATTTAAAAAAAAAGAATAAAAAAAACCTTTTTTTCTCGCCTTGTACCTACTCTCGCATCCGTTCACTGGAACCTTTTGGCGGTTCATTCCCATGAAGCCTGTGATGATACATCTCATCTGCTTCTGCCCTTTTTTTTTATTTTTAGTCATGATGTTAAATCACAATATACAGCTGAATAAAAAAGAACGAAAAACACTCCAATCGAAAATAAACTACACTTATAAAGCTAACCTCTTAAATATAGGCCTATATGTCCTTTTTAATCTTTAAATCACACTATTCACAAAAAAAAGAAAGAATGATACTTATTAAGTTAATTGAAGAATACAATAACTATTTTGTAGTAACTTTAAAATAAAAAATAAAATAAATTTGGTAGCGTCAATCGTTAGCCTTTTCGAAAACCGAGGAGTAGACTACCTAACACAAGCAGCGTTAAAAGAACTCCGTAGCACCACTGTTGCGTCATTTCTACCTCTCCCTACCGTCTCCTCTTCCGGCCGTTACAACTAACATATAGCATGCTCCGCTACGTACCTAACCCCCCTCTCCAAAATTAAAAGTAAATAAACATTTGATGACTGATTTTACAACTAGTATGTCATTTTGTACGCCCTTACCCTACACTAATACTTATGGAAAAGATTAATGTACATATAGCCTACCAAAACAACTGCTGGAGATGAAGGTGTGTTACATTTATATAGCTACTGCATTTAAATAGTTAATATGGCCTATGTTTGAAATGACACACATGAAGGTATTAGTCTTCTTACTGCATGGTGACACACACACACACACTTGCATTTTACCAA
>NW_026962643.1:2500-20000 GCF_032445375.1 Bacillus rossius redtenbacheri | reverse complement strand
GGAGCAGCGGTCCACCAATAAGAGAGATGAAGACATGTTTTCGGATGGCCACAACGCCCCCTCGCCACCCAAATGTGCATGTTTCAAGTGTACATTGGGAGTCGACGGAACATCGGGAGTCCGCTTGCTTTCTCCGGATCAGCTGCCACCCCCCCTGATCTACCAGATAGACAAGAACATGTCTTCTCCGCCAATCTCATCCACCGAAGCTCCGATCATGGCTTCTTCTACCTTTATACTGATATACCCCCACGGAGCAACATGCGGGCAAGGGAACTCTTGCTACCCTTCAGTAAAGCAGGTATCTCTTATAGATGGTGACTGCACCTTGGCCAGGATTGAAGACCGCGACTAACCCCTTTGAAACTTGTCTCTCAGGGAGCTGCGATCCATCAAACATTTCATTGTTAACAGAGGGGAACCATTACTTGGTTAAGACGACCGGACACGCGTTCCCCACCATTTCGCATCCAATCGAATCGCCGCACAAGAGCTCGTTACCTGAGAAAGGTATAGCATTGGCTCGCAGCTTGTGTATTGCAGTTCAGACAGATAGGCCACTTTAGATAGTTCTTCGTGTTCACAGTTAAGACCACGGCTAGACCCATATGGAATTAATTCTTCAAGGAGCAGCGGTACACCAAGCATTTCATTGTGTACTAGAAAGCACCTCTACCATGTAACAAACATACGACCACCAAATTTCTGCTTACTTCCCCCAGCGGATAGTATTTGCTAGTATCATCCACAAAGTAAATCAATTTTTTCAATGTACCGCTTCTTGGGGGAACTGGGCATGAATCAATCAAGCATTTTGAGGTAGCATGTCCGCTTCACCGCGAGGTGCTCTGAATACCATTATACATTCTTTTTCATCATCCACTTTCAGACCACTACAAGACCCATACTGAATTAATTCCTCAAGGAGCTGCAGTCCACAAAACATTTTACTGTGTACTAGAGGGCACCTCCACCATGTAACAGAAAACATACAACCTTCTTAATTTAATTCTGCATTGTTTCCCAGACGATTTGTTAGCCATACAACAGTACCATCCACAGTAATTCACCTCTTTGAAATCCAATGCATTGTAGAGAAACTGAGGTGGTAGCATTCAAACCGTTCTGTAATGTTAATTCTGCTTCATAGAAAGGTGCTACAGGTTCCACAATAATTAATTGGATATTTTTGCAATATATATAGGGCGAGAAAACTCGGGGGGACTCCCTTTTCATTTATGTACATATTCTTTCCATATTGCAAATAATTCCAATTTTTCCCGATTGCATGTCCCCCTAATATACCCAAAATGGGCCTATCGATGGGTTCACAAAGGTACCCAAAATATGAGATTTTGACTGAAAGAGGCTGGCTAACTTCCGGGAACATGATCATAGGAAATAGGTCAAAATCCCGAATCGCAGTTGTTTACGAACAACCACGAACGGAGACTTAAAATAACCTATAAGGCTGGAATTCATGGGGCCTGTATAACAGGCATTTACACAGACTCTCGGGAGGGAGGGCTCTGTGGCCGGGAGAATTTTCTGGCTCCCCGCCCGAAACTTTTCAGAGTCCCTAATGCCTGCTTGAATGTGAATAAGCAGAGCCCGGTAGCTGATATTTTGCCGGGGTGTGGAGGCCCCGGTCGCCGCCAAATTCCTCTGGTCACAGCTTGTGTTAATACACATGTTAATTTTACATGCAAACCACCAATGACAATTTTCCTCGGCCGCGGAGGCCTCGGTCGCCGCCAGAATTTTCTGGTTCCCGCTCAATATATTGCAGAGTCCTGCAGGCCTGCTTCTGTAGGAATATGCAGAGCCCGGTAGCTGATATTTTGCCGGGGTGAGGAGGCCTCGGTCGCCGCCAAATTCCTCTCATCCCAGCTTGTGTTAATACACATGTTAATTTTACATGCAAAACCACCAATTACCATTTCCTCGGCCGCGGAGGCCTCGGTCGCCGGGAGATTTTCCTGGCTCCCCGCTCAATATACTGCACAGTCCCGCAGGCCTGTCTCCAGTGGAATACACACAGTCCGAGAGCCGAAAATTTGCCGGGGTGTGGAGGCCTCGGTCGCCAACAGATTGCCATAGGCTCTGGCTGCAATATTTACCGTGTATTTTTTCCCTCCAGAGACACCACTACACCCTATATAACCCAAAATGGGCCTTGACGCGTGTACACGCGGAGCCCGAGCGCCGAGAGTTCTCCCGGCCGCGGAGGCCTCGGTCGCCGGGAGAATTTCAACGGCCCCTGCTCGAAATTTTTCTAAGTCCAGAATGCCTGCTTCTCCCAGCCTGTGTTAATACACATGTTAATTTAACATGTAAAATCACCAAGGACCATTTCCTCGGCCGCGGAGGCCTCGGTCACCGCCAGAATTTTCTGGCTGCCCGCTCCCCATGGGTAGACGCGCTGCCCAAGCGCCGAGAGTTCTCCCGGCCGCGGAGGCCTCGGTCGCCGGGAGAATTTCTCCGGCCCCTGCTCGAAATTTTTCAAAGTCCAGAATGCCTGCTTCTCCCAGCATGTGTTAATACACATGTTAATTTAACATGTAATATTACCAATGACCTTTTCCTCGGCCGCGGAGGCCTCGGTCGCCGCCAGAATTTTCTGGCTGCCCGCTCCCCATGGGTAGACGCGGAGCCCGAGCGCCGAGAGTTCTCCCCGGCCGCGGAGGCCTCGGTCGCCGGGAGAATTTCTCCGGCCCCTGCTCGAAATTTTTCAAAGTCCAGAATGCCTAGTTCTCCCAGCCTGTGTTAATACACATGTTAATTTAACATGTAAAATTACCAAGGATTATTATCCCGGCCGCAGAGGCCTCGGTCGCCGCCAGAAATTTCTGGCTCCCCGCTCAATGTATTGCAGAGTCCCGCAGGCTTGCTTCTCCAAGCCTGTGTTAATACACATGTTAATTTAACATGTAAAATTACAGAGGATTATTTCCCCGGCCGCGGAGGCCTCGGTCGCCGCCAGAATTTTCTGGCTGCCCGCTCAATGTATTGCAGAGTCCCGCAGGCTTGCTTCTCCAAGCCTGTGTTAATACACATGTTAATTTAACATGCAAAATCACCAATGACAAATTCCTCGGCCGCGGAGGCCTCGATCGCCGGGAAAATGTTCTGGCTCCCTGCTCGAATTTTTTTTCTAAGTCCCGATTCGCTATTACAGGCTGGCGCACGGAGTCCGAGGGGCGTAAATATGCCGGGTAGTGGTGCCTTCCGTCGCCGAGACATTTTACAATTGCCTGGGAGCAGTATTTAACATGTTAATTTTTTCCCCTCGTGACACCACTACCCCCTATATAACGCAAAATGGGCCTTGCCAAGGGGGCGCGCAACGCCCGAGCGCGGGCGTTTTTCCCGGCCGCCGAGACCTCCATCGCCGGGAGAATGTCTTCAGCTATTTGCTAGATTTCCCGATTCGCCCCGCACGACAAACAACCACGAACGAGGTGGTTTTCGAGAGTTCTCCCGGCCGCGGAGGCCTCGGTCGCAGGGAGAATTTCCCTGGCCCCTGCTCGAAATTTTTCTAAGTCCAGAATGCCTGCATCTCCCAGCCTGTGTTAAAACACATGTTAATTTAACATGTAAAATTACCAATGACCATTTCCTCGGCCGCAGAGGCCTCGGTCGCAGCCAGAATTTTCTGGCTCCCTGCTCAATATATTGCAGAGTCCCGCATGCTTGCTTCTCCAAGCCTGTGTTAATACACATGTTAATTTAACATGTAAAATTACCGAGGATTATTTCCCCGGCCGCGGAGGCCTCGGTCGCCGCCAGAAATTTCTGGCTCCCCGCTCAATATATTGCAGCGACCCGCAGGCTTGCTTCTCCCAGCCTGTGTTAATACACATGTTAATTTAACATGTAAAATCACCAAGGACCATTTCCTCGGCCGCGGAGGCCTCGGTCGCCGCCAGAATTTTCTGGCTGCCCGCTCCCCATGTGTAGACGCGGAGCCCGAGCGCCGAGAGTTCTCCCGGCCGCGGAGGCCTCGTAGCCGGGAGAATTTCTCGGGCCCCTGCTCGAAATTTTTCTAAGTCCAGAATGCCTGCTTCTCCCAGCCTGTGTTAATACACATGTTAATTTAACATGTAATTTTACCAATGACCTTTTCCTCGGCCGCGGAGGCCTCGGTCGCCGCCAGAATTTTCTGGCTCCCGGCTCAATATATTACAGAGTCCCGCAGGCCTGTCTCCAGTGGAATACACACAGTCCGAGAGCCGAAAATTTGCCGGGGTGTGGAGGCCTCGGTCGCCAACAGATTGCCATAGGCTCTGGCTGCAATATTTACCGTGTATTTTTTCCCTCCAGAGACACCACTACCCCCTATAAAACCCAAAATAGGCCTTGCGGTGGGTACACGCAGAGCCCGAGCGCCGAAGTTCTCCCGGCCGCGGAGGCCTCGGTCGCCGGGAGAATTTCTCCGGCCCCTGCTCGAAATTTTTCAAAGTCCAGAATGCCTGCTTCTCCCAGCCTGTGTTAATACACATGTTAATTTAACATGTTAAATTATCGAGGATTATTTCCCCGGCCGTGGAGGCCTCGGTCGCCGCCAGAATTTTCTGGCTCCCCGCTCAATATATTGCAGAGTCCCGCAGGCTTGCTTCTCCCAGCCTGTGTTAATACACATGTTAATTTAACATGTAAAATCACCGAGGACCATTTCCTCGGCCGCGGAGGCCTCGGTCGCCGCCAGAATTTTCTGGCTCACCTCTCAATGTATTGCAGAGTCCCGCAGGCTTGGTTCTCCAAGCCTGTGTTAATACACATGTTAATTTAACATGTAAAATTACCGAGGATTATTTCCCCGGCCGCGGAGGCCTCGGTCGCCGCCAGAATTTTCTGGCTCCCCGCTCAATGTATTGCAGAGTCCCGCAGGCTTGGTTCTCCAAGCCTGTGTTAATACACATGTTAATTTAACATGTAAAATTACCGAGGATTATTTCCCCGGCCACGGAGGCCTCGGTCGCCGACAGAATTGTCTGGCTCCCTGCTCGAATTTTTTCTAAGTCCCGATTCGCTATTACAGGCTGGCGCACGGAGTCAGAGGGGCGGGAATTCGCCGGGTAGTGGTGCCTTCCGTCGCCGAGACATTTTTCTATTGCCTGGAAGCTGTATTTAACATGTTAATTTTTTCCCCCTCGGGACACCACTACCCCCTATATAACCCAACATGGGCCTTGCCGCGGGTACACGCGGAGCCCGAGCGCCGAGTGTTCTCCCGGCCGCGGAGGCCTCGGTCGCCGGGAGAATTTCTCCGGCCCCTGCTCGAAATTTTTCAAAGTCCAGAATGCCTGCTTCTCCCAGCCTGTGTTAATACACATGTTAATTTAACATGTTAAATTACCGAGGATTATTTCCCCGGCCGTGGAGGCCTCGGTCGCCGCCAGAATTTTCTGGCTCCCCGCTCAATATATTGCAGAGTCCCGCAGGCTTGCTTTTCCCAGCCTGTGTTAATACACATGTTAATTTAACATGTAAAATTACCAATGACCATTTCCTCGGCCGCAGAGGCCTCGGTCGCCGCCAGAATTTTCTGGCTCCCCGCTCAATGTATTGCAGAGTCCCGCAGGCATGCTTCTCCAAGCCTGTGTTAATACACATGTTAATTTAACATGTTAAATTACCGAGGATTATTTCCCCGGCCGTGGAGGCCTCGGTCGCCGCCAGAATTTTCTGGCTCCCCGCTCAATATATTGCAGAGTCCCGCAGGCTTGCTTTTCCCAGCCTGTGTTAATACACATGTTAATTTAACATGTAAAATCACCAAGGACCATTTCCTCGGCCGCGGAGGCCTCGGTCGCCGCCAGAATTTTCTGGCTTCCCGCTCCCCATGGGTAGACGCGGAGCCCGAGCGCCGAGAGTTCTCCCGGCCGCGGAGGCCTCGGTCGCCGGGAGAATTTCTCCGGCCCCTGCTCGAAATTTTTCAAAGTCTAGAATGCCTAGTTCTCCCAGCCTGTGTTAATACACATGTTAATTTAACATGTAAAATTACCAAGGATTATTATCCCGGCCGCAGAGGCCTCGGTCGCCGCCAGAAATTTCTGGCTCCCCGCTCAATGTATTGCAGCGTCCCGCAGGCTTGCTTCTCCAAGCCTGTGTTAATACACATGTTAATTTAACATGTAAAATTACAGAGGATTATTTCCCCGGCCGCGGAGGCCTCGGTCGCCGCCAGAATTTTCTGGCTGCCCGCTCAATGTATTGCAGAGTCCCGCAGGCTTGCTTCTCCAAGCCTGTGTTAATACACATGTTAATTTAACATGCAAAATCACCAATGACAAATTCCTCGGCCGCGGAGGCCTCGATCGCCGGGAAAATGTTCTGGCTCCCTGCTCGAATTTTTTTTCTAAGTCCCGATTCGCTATTACAGGCTGGCGCACGGAGTCCGAGGGGCGTAAATATGCCGGGTAGTGGTGCCTTCCGTCGCCGAGACATTTTACAATTGCCTGGGAGCAGTATTTAACATGTTAATTTTTTCCCCTCGGGACACCACTACCCCCTATATAACCCAAAATGGGCCTTGCCAAGGGGGCGCGCAACGCCCGAGCGCGGGCGTTTTTCCCGGCCGCCGAGGGCCTCCATCGCCGGGAGAATGTCTTCAGCTATTTGCTAGATTTCCCGATTCGCCCCGCACGGCAAACAACCACGAACGAGGTGGTTTTCGAGAGTTCTCCCGGCCGCGGAGGCCTCGGTCGCCGGGAGAATTTCTCGGGCCCCTGCTCGAAATTTTTCTAAGTCCAGAATGCCTGCATCTCCCAGCCTGTGTTAAAACACATGTTAATTTAACATGTAAAATTACCAATGACCATTTCCTCGGCCGCAGAGGCCTCGGTCGCAGCCAGAATTTTCTGGCTCCCTGCTCAATATATTGCAGAGTCCCGCATGCTTGCTTCTCCCAGCCTGTGTTAATACACATGGTTATTTAACATGTAAAATTACCGAGGATTATTTCCCTGGCCGCAGAGGCCGCGGTCGCCGCCAGAATTTTCTGGCTCCCCGCTCAATGTATTGCAGAGTCCCGCAGGCTTGCTTCTCCAAGCCTGTGTTAATACACATGTTAATTTAACATGTAAAATTACCGAGGATTATTTCCCCGGCCGCGGAGGCCTCGGTCGCCGCCAGAATTTTCTGGCTCCCCGCTCAATATATTGCAGCGACCCGCAGGCTTGCTTCTCCCCAGCCTGTGTTAATACACATGTTAATTTAACATGTAAAATTACCGAGGATTATTTCCCCGGCCGCGGAGGCTTCGGTCGCCGCCAGAATTTTCTGGCTCCCGGCTCAATATATTACAGAGTCCCGCAGGCCTGTCTCCAGTGGAATACACACAGTCCGAGAGCCGAAAATTTGCCGGGGTGTGGAGGCCTCGGTCGCCAACAGATTGCCATAGGCTCTGGCTGCAATATTTACCGTGTATTTTTTCCCTCCAGAGACACCACTACCCCCTATATAACCCAAAATGGGCCTTGCGGCGTGTACACGCGGAGCCCGAGCGCCGAAGTTCTCCCGGCCGCGGAGGCCTCGGTCGCCGGGAGAATTTCTCCGGCCCCTGCTCGAAATTTTTTCAAAGTCCAGAATGCCTGCTTCTCCCAGCCTGTGTTAATACACATGTTAATTTAACATGTAAAATTACCGAGGATTATTTCCCCGGCCGCGGAGGCCTCGGTCGCCGCCAGAATTTTCTGGCTCCCCGCTCAATGTATTGCAGAGTCCCCGCAGGCTTGCTTCTCCCAGCCTGTGTTAATACACATGTTAATTTAACATGTAAAATCATTGAGGACCATTTCCTCGGCCGCGGAGGCCTCGGTCGCCGCCAGAATTTTCTGGCTCCCCGCTCAATGTATTGCAGAGTCCCGCAGGCTTGCTTCTCCCAGCCTGTGTTAATACACATGTTAATTTAACATGTAAAATCAACAAGGACCATTTCCTCGGCCGCGGAGGCCTCGGTCGCCGCCAGAATTTTCTGGCTGCCCGCTCCCCATTGGTAGACGCGGAGCCCGAGCGCCGAGAGTTCTCCCGGCCGCGGAGGCCTCGGTCGCCGGGAGAATTTCTCCGGCCCCTGCTCGAAATTTTTCAAAGTCCAGAATGCCTGCTTCTCCCAGCATGTGTTAATACACATGTTAATTTAACATGTAATATTACCAATGACCTTTTCCTCGTCCGCGGAGGCCTCGGTCGCCGCCAGAATTTTCTGGCTGCCCGCTCCCCATGGGTAGACGCGCTGCCCGAGCGCCGAGATTTCTCCCGGCCGCGGAGGCCTCTGTCGCCGGGAGAATTTCTCTGGCCCCTGCTCGAAATTTTTCAAAGTCCAGAATGCCTAGTTCTCCCAGCCTGTGTTAATACACATGTTAATTTAACATGTAAAATTACCAAGGATTATTATCCCGGCCGCAGAGGCCTCGGTCGCCGCCAGAAATTTCTGGCTCCCCCGCTCAATGTATTGCAGAGACCCGCAGGCTTGCTTCTCCAAGCCTGTGTTAATACACATGTTAATTTAACATGTAAAATTACCGAGGATTATCGCGGAGGCCTCGATCGCCGCCAGAAATTTCTGGCTCCCCGCTCAATAATTGCAGCGACCCGCAGGCTTGCTTCTCCCAGCCTGTGTTAATACACATGTTAATTTAACATGTAAAATCACCAAGGACCATTTCCTCGGCCGCGGAGGCCTCGGTCGCCGCCAGAATTTTCTGGCTGCCCGCTCCCCATGTGTAGACGCGGAGCCCGAGCGCCGAGAGTTCTCCCGGCCGCGGAGGCCTCGGTCGCCGCCAGAATTTTCTGGCTCCCCGCTCAATGTATTGCAGAGTCCCGCAGGCTTGCTTCTCCAAGCCTGTGTTAATACACATGTTAATTTAACATGCAAAATCACCAATGACAATTTCCTCGGCCGCGGAGGCCTCCATCGCCGGGAGAATTTTCTGGCTCTCTGCTCGAATTTTTTCTAAGTCCCGATTCGCTATTACAGGCTGGCGCACGGAGTCCGAGGGGCGGAAATATGCCGGGTAGTGGTGCCTTCCGTCGCCGAGACATTTTACAATTGCCTGGGAGCAGTATTTAACATGTTAATTTTTTCCCCCTCGGGACACCACTACCCCCTATATAACCCAAAATGGGCCATGCAATGGGTGCCCACAACGCCCGAGCGCGGGCATTTTTCCCGGGCGCCGAGGCCTCGATCGCCGGGAGAATGTCTCCAGCTATTTGCATGATGTCCCGATTCGCCCCACAAGGCGAACAACCACGAACGAGGTGGTTTTCGTTCGTGGTTGTTTTCGTTCGTGGTTGTTTACTGTTCGTGGTTGTTTTCATTCGTGGTTGTTGTGCGTTCGTGGTTGTTGTCGTTCGGGGTTGTTTTCCGTTCGTGGTTGTTGTCGTTCGTGGTTGTTGTCGTTCGTGGTTGTTGTCGTTCGTGGTTGTTTTCCGTTCGTGGTTGTTTTACGTTCGTGGTTGTTTTCGAGGCAATTGGTACTTTGAAAATTTCAATCGGTTAGCTAGAAAAAATTCTCCCGGCGGTGATTGCCTTGATCGCCGGGAGAATTTTCTGGCTCCCCGATAAAATTTTTTCCAAGTCCCGATTCGCTCTTACTAGCTGGCGCACGGAGTCCGAGGGGCGGGAATTCGCCGGGTAGTGGTGTGTTCCGTCGCCGAGACATTTTCCTATTGCCTGGAAGCAGTATTTAACATGTTAATTTTTTCCCCCTCGGGACACCACTACCCCCTATATAACACAAAATGGGCCTTGCCGCGGGTACACCCGGAGCCCGAGCGCCGAGAGTTCTCCCGGCCGCAGAGGCCTCGGTCGCCGGGAGATTTTCTCCGGCCCCTGCTCGAAATTTTCCAAAGTCCAGAATGCCTGCTTCTCCCAGCCTGTGTTAATACACATGTTAATTTAACATGTAAAATCACCAAGGACCATTTCCTCGGCCGCGGAGGCCTCGGTCGCCGCCAGAATTTTCTGGCTGCCCGCTCCCCAAGGGTAGACGCGGAGCCCGAGCGCCGAGAGTTCTCCCGGCCGCGGAGGCCTCGGTCGCCGGGAGAATTTCTCCGGCCCCTGCTCGAAATTTTTCAAAGTCCAGAATGCCTGCTTCTCCCAGCATGTGTTAATACACATGTTAATTTAACATGTAATATTACCAATGACCTTTTCCTCGGCCGCGGAGGCCTCGGTCGCCGCCAGAATTTTCTGGCTGCCCGCTCCCCATGGGTAGACGCGGAGCCCGAGCGCCGAGAGTTCTCCCGGCCGCGGAGGCCTCGGTCGCCGGGAGAATTTCTCCGGCCCCTGCTCGAAATTTTTCAAAGTCCAGAATGCCTAGTTCTCCCAGCCTGTGTTAATACACATGTTAATTTAACATGTAAAATTACCAAGGATTATTATCCCGGCCGCAGAGGCCTCGGTCGCCGCCAGAAATTTCTGGCTCCCCGCTCAATGTATTGCAGAGTCCCGCAGGCTTGCTTCTCCAAGCCTGTGTTAATACACATGTTAATTTAACATGTAAAATTACAGAGGATTATTTCCCCGGCCGCGGAGGCCACGGTCGCCGCCAGAATTTTCTGGCTGCCCGCTCAATGTATTGCAGAGTCCCGCAGGCTTGCTTCTCCAAGCCTGTGTTAATACACATGTTAATTTAACATGCAAAATCACCAATGACAAATTCCTCGGCCGCGGAGGCCTCGATCGCCGGGAAAATGTTCTGGCTCCCTGCTCGAATTTTTTTTCTAAGTCCCGATTCGCTATTACAGGCTGGCGCACGGAGTCCGAGGGGCGTAAATATGCCGGGTAGTGGTGCCTTCCGTCGCCGAGACATTTTACAATTGCCTGGGAGCAGTATTTAACATGTTAATTTTTTCCCCTCGGGACACCACTACCCCCTATATAACCCAAAATGGGCCTTGCCAAGGGGGCGCGCAACGCCCGAGCGCGGGCGTTTTTCCCGGCCGCCGAGGCCTCCATCGCCGGGAGAATGTCTTCAGCTATTTGCTAGATTTCCCGATTCGCCCCGCACGGCAAACAACCACGAACGAGGTGGTTTTCGAGAGTTCTCCCGGCCGCAGAGGCCTCGGTCGCCGGGAGAATTTCTCGGGCCCCTGCTCGAAATTTTTCTAAGTCCAGAATGCCTGCATCTCCCAGCCTGTGTTAAAACACATGTTAATTTAACATGTAAAATTACCAATGACCATTTCCTCGGCCGCAGAGGCCTCGGTCGCAGCCAGAATTTTCTGGCTCCCTGCTCAATATATTGCAGAGTCCCGCATGCTTGCTTCTCCCAGCCTGTGTTAATACACATGGTTATTTAACATGTAAAATTACCGAGGATTATTTCCCTGGCCGCAGAGGCCGCGGTCGCCGCCAGAATTTTCTGGCTCCCCGCTCAATGTATTGCAGAGTCCCGCAGGCTTGCTTCTCCAAGCCTGTGTTAATACACATGTTAATTTAACATGTAAAATTACCGAGGATTATTTCCCCGGCCGCGGAGGCCTCGGTCGCCGCCAGAATTTTCTGGCTCCCCGCTCAATATATTGCAGCGACCCGCAGGCTTGCTTCTCCCAGCCTGTGTTAATACACATGTTAATTTAACATGTAAAATTACCGAGGATTATTTCCCCGGCCGCGGAGGCCTCGGTCGCCGCCAGAATTTTCTGGCTCCCGGCTCAATATATTACAGAGTCCCGCAGGCCTGTCTCCAGTGGAATACACACAGTCCGAGAGCCGAAAATTTGCCGGCGTGTGGAGGCCTCGGTCGCCAACAGATTGCCATAGGCTCTGGCTGCAATATTTACCGTGTATTTTTTCCCTCCAGAGACACCACTACCCCCTATATAACCCAAAATGGGCCTTGCGGCGGGTACACGCGGAGCCCGAGCGCCGAAGTTCTCCCGGCCGCGGAGGCCTCGGTCGCCGGGAGAATTTCTCCGGCCCCTGCTCGAAATTTTTCAAAGTCCAGAATGCCTGCTTCTCCCAGCCTGTGTTAATACACATGTTAATTTAACATGTAAAATTACCGAGGATTATTTCCCCGGCCGCGGAGGCCTCGGTCGCCGCCAGAATTTTCTGGCTCCCCGCTCAATGTATTGCAGAGTCCCGCAGGCTTGCTTCTCCCAGCCTGTGTTAATACACATGATAATTTAACATGTAAAATCATTGAGGACCATTTCCTCGGCCGCGGAGGCCTCGGTCGCCGCCAGAATTTTCTGGCTCCCCGCTCAATGTATTGCAGAGTCCCGCAGGCTTGCTTCTCCCAGCCTGTGTTAATACACATGTTAATTTAACATGTAAAATCAACAAGGACCATTTCCTCGGCCGCGGAGGCCTCGGTCGCCGCCAGAATTTTCTGGCTGCCCGCTCCCCATTGGTAGACGCGGAGCCCGAGCGCCGAGAGTTCTCCCGGCCGCGGAGGCCTCGGTCGCCGGGAGAATTTCTCCGGCCCCTGCTCGAAATTTTTCAAAGTCCAGAATGCCTGCTTCTCCCAGCATGTGTTAATACACATGTTAATTTAACATGTAATATTACCAATGACCTTTTCCTCGGCCGCGGAGGCCTCGGTCGCCGCCAGAATTTTCTGGCTGCCCGCTCCCCATGGGTAGACGCGCTGCCCGAGCGCCGAGAGTTCTCCCGGCCGCGGAGGCCTCGGTCGCCGGGAGAATTTCTCCGGCCCCTGCTCGAAATTTTTCAAAGTCCAGAATGCCTAGTTCTCCCAGCCTGTGTTAATACACATGTTAATTTAACATGTAAAATTACCAAGGATTATTATCCCGGCCGCAGAGGCCTCGGTCGCCGCCAGAAATTTCTGGCTCCCCGCTCAATGTATTGCAGAGTCCCGCAGGCTTGCTTCTCCAAGCCTGTGTTAATACACATGTTAATTTAACATGTAAAATTACCGAGGATTATTTCCCCGGCCGCGGAGGCCTCGGTCGCCGCCAGAAATTTCTGGCTCCCCGCTCAATATATTGCAGCGACCCGCAGGCTTGCTTCTCCCAGCCTGTGTTAATACACATGTTAATTTAACATGTAAAATCACCAAGGACCATTTCCTCGGCCGCGGAGGCCTCGGTCGCCGCCAGAATTTTCTGGCTGCCCGCTCCCCATGTGTAGACGCGGAGCCCGAGCGCCGAGAGTTCTCCCGGCCGCGGAGGCCTCGGTCGCCGCCAGAATTTTCTGGCTCCCCGCTCAATGTATTGCAGAGTCCCGCAGGCTTGCTTCTCCAAGCCTGTGTTAATACACATGTTAATTTAACATGCAAAATCACCAATGACAATTTCCTCGGCCGCGGAGGCCTCCATCGCCGGGAGAATTTTCTGGCTCTCTGCTCGAATTTTTTCTAAGTCCCGATTCGCTATTACAGGCTGGCGCACGGAGTCCGAGGGGCGGAAATATGCCGGGTAGTGGTGCCTTCCGTCGCCGAGACATTTTACAATTGCCTGGGAGCAGTATTTAACATGTTAATTTTTTCCCCCTCGGGACACCACTACCCCCTATATAACCCAAAATGGGCCATGCAATGGGTGCCCACAACGCCCGAGCGCGGGCATTTTTCCCGGGCGCCGAGGCCTCGATCGCCGGGAGAATGTCTCCAGCTATTTGCATGATGTCCCGATTCGCCCCACAAGGCGAACAACCACGAACGAGGTGGTTTTCGTTCGTGGTTGTTTTCGTTCGTGGTTGTTTACCGTTCGTGGTTGTTTTCATTCGTGGTTGTTGTGCGTTCGTGGTTGTTGTCGTTCGGGGTTGTTTTCCGTTCGTGGTTGTTGTCGTTCGTGGTTGTTGTCGTTCGTGGTTGTTGTCGTTCGTGGTTGTTTTCCGTTCGTGGTTGTTTTACGTTCGTGGTTGTTTTCGAGGCAATTGGTACTTTGAAAATTTCAATCGGTTAGCTAGAAAAAATTCTCCCGGCGGTGATTGCCTTGATCGCCGGGAGAATTTTCTGGCTCCCCGATAAAATTTTTTCCAAGTCCCGATTCGCTCTTACAAGCTGGCGCACGGAGTCCGAGGGGCGGGAATTCGCCGGGTAGTGGTGCGTTCCGTCGCCGAGACATTTTCCTATTGCCTGGAAGCAGTATTTAACATGTTAATTTTTTCCCCCTCGGGACACCACTACCCCCTATATAACACAAAATGGGCCTTGCCGCGGGTACACCCGGAGCCCGAGCGCCGAGAGTTCTCCCGGCCGCAGAGGCCTCGGTCGCCGGGAGAATTTCTCCGGCCCCTGCTCGAAATTTTCCAAAGTCCAGAATGCCTGCTTCTCCCAGCCTGTGTTAATACACATGTTAATTTAACATGTAAAATTACCAAGGACCATTTCCTCGGCCGCGGAGGCCTCGGTCGCCGCCAGAATTTTCTGGCTGCCCGCTCCCCATGGGTAGACGCGGAGCCCGAGCGCCGAGAGTTCTCCCGGCCGCGGAGGCCTCGGTCGCCGGGAGAATTTCTCCGGCCCCTGCTCGAAATTTTTCAAAGTCCAGAATGCCTGCTTCTCCCAGCATGTGTTAATACACATGTTAATTTAACATGTAATATTACCAATGACCTTTTCCTCGGCCGCGGAGGCCTCGGTCGCCGCCAGAATTTTCTGGCTGCCCGCTCCCCATGGGTAGACGCGGAGCCCGAGCGCCGAGAGTTCTCCCGGCCGCGGAGGCCTCGGTCGCCGGGAGAATTTCTCCGGCCCCTGCTCGAAATTTTTCAAAGTCCAGAATGCCTAGTTCTCCCAGCCTGTGTTAATACACATGTTAATTTAACATGTAAAATTAACAAGGATTATTATCCCGGCCGCAGAGGCCTCGGTCGCCGCCAGAAATTTCTGGCTCCCCGCTCAATGTATTGCAGAGTCCCGCAGGCTTGCTTCTCCAAGCCTGTGTTAATACACATGTTAATTTAACATGTAAAATTACAGAGGATTATTTCCCCGGCCGCGGAGGCCTCGGTCGCCGCCAGAATTTTCTGGCTGCCCGCTCAATGTATTGCAGAGTCCCGCAGGCTTGCTTCTCCAAGCCTGTGTTAATACACATGTTAATGTAACATGCAAAATCACCAATGACAAATTCCTCGGCCGCGGAGGCCTCGATCGCCGGGAAAATGTTCTGGCTCCCTGCTCGAATTTTTTTTCTAAGTCCCGATTCGCTATTACAGGCTGGCGCACGGAGTCCGAGGGGCGTAAATATGCCGGGTAGTGGTGCCTTCCGTCGCCGAGACATTTTACAATTGCCTGGGAGCAGTATTTAACATGTTAATTTTTTCCCCTCGGGACACCACTACCCCCTATATAACCCAAAATGGGCCTTGCCAAGGGGGCGCGCAACGCCCGAGCGCGGGCGTTTTTCCCGGCCGCCGAGGCCTCCATCGCCGGGAGAATGTCTTCAGCTATTTGCTAGATTTCCCGATTCGCCCCGCACGGCAAACAACCACGAACGAGGTGGTTTTCGAGAGTTCTTCCGGCCGCGGAGGCCTCGGCCGCCGGGAGAATTTCTCCGGCCCCTGTTCGAAATTTTTCTAAGACCAGAATGCCTGCATCTCCCA
Source organism: Bacillus rossius redtenbacheri (assembly GCF_032445375.1). Lineage (NCBI taxonomy): Eukaryota > Metazoa > Arthropoda > Insecta > Phasmatodea > Bacillidae > Bacillus > Bacillus rossius. Next base: position 4,483 of record NW_026962643.1, on the reverse strand, counting down.
GCCTGTGTTAATACACATGTTAATTTAACATGTAAAATCACCAAGGACCATTTCCTCGGCCGCGGAGGCCTCGGTCGCCGCCAGAATTTTCTGGCTGCCCGCTCCCCATGGGTAGACGCGGAGCCCGAGCGCCGAGAGTTCTCCCGGCCGCGGAGGCCTCGGTCGCCGGGAGAATTTCTGCGGCCCCTGCTCGAAATTTTTCAAAGTCCAGAATGCCTGCTTCTCCCAGCATGTGTTAATACACATGTTAATTTAACATGTAATATTACCAATGACCTTTTCCTCGGCCGCGGAGGCCTCGGTCGCCGCCAGAATTTTCTGGCTGCCCGCTCCCCATGGGTAGACGCGGAGCCCGAGCGCCGAGAGTTCTCCCGGCCGCGGAGGCCTCGGTCGCCGGGAGAATTTCTCCGGCCCCTGCTCGAAATTTTTCAAAGTCCAGAATGCCTGCTTCTCCCAGCATGTGTTAATACACATGTTAATTTAACATGTAAAATTACCAAGGATTATTATCCCGGCCGCGGAGGCCTCGGTCGCCGCCAGAATTTTCTGGCTCCCCGCTCAATATATTGCAGAGTCCCGCAGGCTTGCTTCTCCCAGCCAGTGTTAATACACATGTTAATTTAACATGTAAAATCACCGATGACCATTTCCTCGGCCGCGGAGGTCTCGGTCACCGCCAGAATTTTCTGGCTCCCTGCTCGAATTTTTTCTAAGTCCCGATTCGCTATTATAGGCTGGCGCACGGATTCCGAGGGGCGGGAATTCGCCGGGTAGTGGTGCCTTCCGTCGCCGAGACATTTCTCTATTGCCTGGAAGCTGTATTTAACATGTTAATTTTTACCCCTCGGGACACCACTACCCCCTATATAACCCAAAATGGACCTTGCCGCGGGTACACGCGGAGCCCGAGCGCCGAGAGTTCTCCCGGCCGCGGAGGCCTCGGTCGCCGCCAGAATTTTCTGGCTCCCCGCTCAATGTATTGCAGAGTCCCGCAGGCTTGCTTCTCCAAGCCTGTGTTAATACACATGTTAATTTAACATGCAAAATCACCAATGACAATTTCCTCGGCCGCGGAGGCCTCCATCGCCGGGAGAATTTTCTGGCTCTCTGCTCGAATTTTTTCTAAGTCCCGATTCGCTATTACAGGCTGGCGCACGGAGTCCGAGGGGCGGAAATATGCCGGGTAGTGGTGCCTTCCGTCGCCGAGACATTTCTCTATTGCCTGGAAGCTGTATTTAACATGTTAATTTTTTCCCCTCGGGACACCACTACCCCCTATATAACCCAAAATGGGCCTTGCCATGGGTGCGCGCAACGCCCAAACGCGCGCGTTTTTCCCGGCCGCCGAGGCCTCGATCGCCGGGAGAATGTCTCCAGCTATTTGCTTGATTTCCCGATTCGCCCCGCACGGCAAACAACCACGAACGAAAACAACCACGAATAGAGCAAAATTGCTATTTCTCAAGAACTTCTGTGTGGACGTGGCTGCTGCTTCTGCCACAGCTTCTCGGAAGGAAAATACGTCATTACTGATCCAAGCTAATATATTTTTACTGAATATATTAAAAAAAAAAAAAAAGTTAAAAAAAAAAAAACACTGTTTCTATGGAAAACAAAATTTCAAAATAGAAAATAAATTTGAATTAAAAATATTTTAAGATTAATTAATAAATATAAATTAATATTAGTATATATAAAAAAATTATTTTATTTAACATAATTTAAATGGGGTGCTTCTTAAGATATTATCCACATGATAATCCTCATACTCACATATGGCAATAAAATATTTATAATAATATACACCATTCATCCCACACTTTTTTTTATTGATAAAATAATTTTTTTATATAAAATATTTAAAATTAAAATTTTTTTAAAAAAAATTTACACTATTGTGGACTTGAACTGACTTACCTCAGAGAACTAATATTTAAAATTAATTAAAAAAAACCAATGACCTAACCTGACCTAACCAAACCC